>NC_140182.1:12403684-12451184 GCF_963971535.1 Notolepis coatsorum
CTGAACGCTTTAGTGAGGGGATTTACATTTACAGTTAGTCATTTAGCTGAACGCTTTAGTGAGGTGATTTACATTTACAGTTAGTCATTTAGCTGAACGCTTTAGTGAGGTGATTTACATTTACAGTTAGTCATTTAGCTGAAGGCTTTAGTGAGGTGATTTACATTTACAGTTAGTCATTTAGCTGAACGCTTTAGTGAGGTGATTTACATTTACAGTTAGTCATTTAGCTGAAGGCTTTAGTGAGGTGATTTACATTTACAGTTAGTCATTTAGCTGAACGCTTTTATCCAAAGCCACTGACAGGTTCAGGTCAGTAGGAAGGTACAACCCTGGCAGCTAAGGTTCAGTAACATTGTTGAACTTGAGGGCTGCAGTCTTGAGTGCATAGTAGTATAGACATATTAGCATAGTAGGTAGTAATATAGGCATAGTAGTATAGACATATTAGCATAGTAGGTAGTAATATAGGCATAGTAGCATAGACATATTAGCATAGTAGGTCATAATATAGGCATAGTAGTATAGACATATTAGCATAGTAGGTAGTAATATAGGCATAGTAGTATAGACATATTAGCATAGTAGGTAGTAATATAGGCATAGTAGTATAGACATATTAGCATAGTAGGTAATAATATAGGCATAGTAGTATAGACATATTAGCATAGTAGGTAGTAATATAGGCATAGTAGTATAGACATATGAGCATAGTAGGTAATAATATAGACATAGTAGTATAGACATATTTGCATAGTAGGTAGTAATATAGGGCAGGGGTTCCCAAAGTTTTCAGGCCGCGACCCCCGAAATAACGGTGTCAGAGAGCCGTGACCCCCACTATTATAAAATAAAAGGTTGAAACATGCAAACGTTCACTTCAAACGCACACACACTAATAAGCATTGGAGGCTTTTAACCAGGGCCGGACTGGGGAAATCATTCAGGCCAGGAAATATAGTGCAAAATATAGCCCCAGTCAGGCCACTTTTTAATTAAGCGGGGGGTCTTAATTTCCTGCATTCTGGTGCAGGAATTTTTTTATTTGTACCCTTTAAATGCCAGTGTTTGTGATGGCATCACAAATTATTGTTAAAAAACAGGCTAGCATATGTATGATTAGCAACAACACTGATTTTGATGGATTTTCAGTTTTTTTGTAATGTCAGATTGAAAAAAATACTCACTCTTAGTCTTACCATAAGGGACTAAATTGTCCTCTTAAAAAATGCCATAAAAATATGACTATATGTTGAAATAATTTACCACTTTTTCTTTCATAAATCTTTTATTCAACTTCAGCCCTGATCATAACACCACATATCCAATTAATTTTTTATTCTAATCTTTTTTTTTATTTATTTATTGTTATCTTTTTTTTAGATAATCTCGAGACCCCCACTTTGGGAACCACTTATAGGCATAATAGTATAGACATTTTAGCATAGTAGGTAATAATATAGGCATAGTAGTATAGACATATTCACATAGTTAAGCATTACATCACTCGCAGGAGTGGTTTGTGAACAATAAACCATGCCTAGGGGTGGTTGTTAGGCCCGAGGCGCAGCCGAGGGTCGTTAGACCCCCCTAGGCATGGTTTATTGTTCACAAATCACGACTGCAAGTGGTGTAAAGCTTTTATACAACTGCCACATTCATCCAACCTTATTGCTATACAATAAACACACATTAATCGAAGATTTATTGAAAAAACCATCCGCCAGAAAAAGTTGTTCCCACAACTACAAAAAAGACAATTTGCCTCCATGTGGAAGCAGATCGGAAGTGCATCCAACCAACTAACACATCCAACTGTGTATTATTGGAATGATTGAGAGAAGTTGCCTGAATGAATGAATGAATGAAAACTTTATTTAACAGATTGCAGAATGGGTACAATACAGTACGGCTCAATACATACAATTGTTAAGGGGATGCAGACCTGAGAAAGACGTTTGTCTTGTTTCCATCAGGGTCCCCCATTTTCAATTCATATAGACATTTATGACATACACAACATACATGACATTTATGGCATAGGGACATATAGGTATTTAGTACTGATACATTTGTGACATAAGCGGTATTCAAATATACAGTGGCCTACTGTTACCCCTAGATCCTGACAGAGTATATACATATGATGGGGAGGGGACTGTACATTAGGAGGGGGTGGGTGGGTGGGAGGGAAATATACATACGGCGGGGAGGGAATATATACATGCGGTGGGGAGGAGACTGTCTATCTATGTGGAAGCAGCTTGAAGTGCATCCAACCAACTAACACATCCAACTGTGTATTATTGGAATGATTGATTGAAAATTTTATTACCAGATGCAGAATGGGTACAATACAGTACGGCTCAATACACACAATTGTTAAGGGGATGCAGACCTACTTTCTATAGAACTTCATTCTTAGATGCTTCTATAGAAAGTAGGTAAAACAAATTAAAACGTTTTCTTTGCCCTATAGGAAAAAAACGTTTTCTTCGCCCTATTTTTTTTATTTATTTTTTTAAACCTACTGTAGAGGGCCTAAACTTAACCAGTTGGAAACCAAGCATACAGTAATAAAATTAGCAATCAATCAATCAATCAACTCAATAGACCATGCTCACTTAGAACAGCGCAGCACCCAGCTCTCTCTCAGTCTGACTATCCCCCGCGTTGCAGACAGGAGTGTGTCAGCATAGACGCCTACGTAATGGAGCAGGCGAAGCGGGTGCTCTACCAGTATTGAACTTGGGGGAGCAAACTTGTCTCTTTGCTCCCTCACTTTTTGATCATATGATATATCCCCCCCCAATATATAAATATTATCTAACCATAACTACGTAATTTCAATCAAATTAATAATACGCAATGACACTTAATAGCAAGTTTTTAAGTTTCCAAAGATTGCAACACCCCCCTGCCCGATATGGTTTGATCCAGCCCCCAGCAGACATAGCGGAGCCCGGCCGGCGCACTCCAGTCTCACAGCGCTGGCAGCCTCCAGGTGTAAACTGGTAGGCAGGCAGGCAGGCAGCGTGAACACTTTGTCACAACAGCAGGATCTTCCACTAAGTAAGTTCAGTTGTTCGAACAAACTATTATGTTAGACATCATCTTTACTATTGAGTGGTATAACTTCTACCACGCAATACAATAAAATTGTTTCATGGTCCTAAATGCCATCTGGTCATACCAATAATAATAATAATAATAATAATAATAATAATAATAACAAAGTTTCCCTCTGGTTGGCGTTAGCTTTAGTGCTAGCCGCTAGCTAACGTTGTCATATATCTAGATATGTGGTGTCGTCAGCTGGATAACGTTGACTTCGTTTGCAAATTTTAACGTTCGCTATGGCAGACGAGCAGGGCCGGATTAACGACGGCCGCGGCCCGTGGGCCTTTAGTGACGAGGGCCCTCCCAATTTTTATTTTTTTTTATAATAATAATAATAATGCAATAAAAGTCTGAAAATGAAGGGATTATGTCCATGAGTGTCATTTTTAGAAATTAAGGCCTGCCTCTTATATAAGCCTCTCTAATAAAGGCCTGGTGCTCTTTGCAGCTGAGGTAAATAGAAGACCCGTCCTATATTTGAGGATTTACGGTAAATCAAGATGTTCAATTATCTTAAGGTACAATACCTGAAATGAAAATGTGTGTGTGTGTGTCCAGCCAACCAGGTAACATGGCAGAAAAAAGAAAGAATACAGACATCGGAGCATTTTTCAGTACACCAAAACGCAAAGTAAGAACCCTAGTAGCCTAATAGCTCAAAGACTTAAAGGGCGGGCTCCACAAATAATGGATTGCACGGTGTTAATTGCACCCTTACTTACAATTCATTATGAATTGTAAATGGGGGACCCTGATGTAAACAAAACAAAAGTCTTTCTCTGGTCTGCATCCCCTTAACACTTTGGGTGCCGGGAAACGTCTTTTCACGTCTTTCCCGGCCATGCTCAAGGTGCCGAAGACGCTGTACAGCGTCTTTGATCTGTTTACATCTTTTTTCTATTTTCCCCGTCTGAACTTCACCGCCGAGCTTTTGGAAGAAAATTTGAACCGGAAACTGCATTTCCTCTCAAATTTCACTAGGTGGCAGTGTCCCCCTATTTTTTAACACTATCACAATAGGGGCAATATTGTACCCCACAATGAATCTGGCATTTGATTGGCCAGCATACCTGGCCAATGTAACCACAGGTATAAAACGTTAGCGCGATCCCAGAATCGATGAGGTTTTGGAGGAGAGAGAGAGAGAGATAGATAGAGCGATAGAGAGAGAGAGAGATTGAGAGAGATATTTGAATTGAGATCAGCCTATAGTCTATATTTATAGTGTTATACAGTATAGTGGTAGTATCAGACTAATTGTAAGGTTTCAGCTGTGCTTTAGAAAGTACTTAGTCGTGCTAAGTAGTAGTACTATTCGAGGGATTAGTGTGTAGTCTAGGTAGTATATTTCAGTAGTAGTAATAGTAGTTTGATCAGTTAGTAGTTTCATTTAGATTATTAGATCAGTATGAAGAGACGTAGTGTAGGTAAGCAAGGGGACAATCCGGCGGCGGGTCGCTTTGTTCAGACGAAGCTGGCGTTTGGACCCGCGGTTGTTCGAGCAGCAGCAGCACCAACGACTTTGGTAGCTCCGATCGGAGAGAGCCGTGAGACCGTCGCTGGGCCCAGTAACGCGTCTCGCCCCGGGACCGGGAGCGGCTCTCCCCGACGCAGTTCGAGGAAGAGGAAGGCTGCCGCTGTGGTCATAGCTTCTTCATCCGAGTCAGGGGACAGCGATTCGACCGCCCACGAATCTGATGGGAGCGCCGATTGGGAACCACCAGGTAATTACACGGTCTTATATATATATATATATATATATGTGTGTGTGTGAAACGTGTATTTGATGATTTACATACTGTGACTATGTAACGTTAGTTCGCCAAACCAACGCCGATATGCATGTGATTGTGTGTGTGTGTGAAACGTGTATTTGATGATTTACATACTGTGACTATGTAACGTTAGTTCGCCAAACCAACGCCGATATGCATGTGATTGTGTGTGTGTGTGAAACGTGTATTTGATGATTTACCTAACGCTTATTCTGTGACTATGTAACGTTAGTTCGCCAAACCAACGCTGATATGCATTTATTATATTCTAGCTCCGGAATCATCTGACGATGATCTCGGCTTGGGTCGGAGGTGTTATGAGTCTGATTCATCGCACGATTCAGACGTGGGACGCGGTGGTGGTCGACGGGGCAACGGTACGTCATGTTTACTAATGCAATGTGAATATTGTTTTACGTGCATGTTCAAATCGATAGTTGAATGATATAGGATATAGGCATGTACAGGCCACCATGTTAGGTTGCAATGGTCTTGTGTGTGTGTGTGTGTGTGTGTGTGTGTGCATGTGCACGCCCTTTGAAGTGGCCCTTTGAAGTGTGTACCTATCAATGTAAGTGATAATAGTTGCATGCTGGTGGTGGTCGACGTGGTATCATGTTGCAATGTGAATATTGTTTTATGTTCAAATCGATATAGTTGATGGGTTGCATGGATGTGTGTGTAGATGCCAGCCCTTTGAAGTTGTCTACCTTTAGGTTACATGGATGTGTGTGTGTGTGTAGATGCAGGCCTCACCCCATGCCATTTGATGTGTGTGTGTGTGTGTGTGTGTGTGCACGCCCTTTGAAGTGGCCCTTTGAAGTGTGTAGCTATCAATGTAAGTGATAATAGTTGCATGCTGGTGGTGGTCGACGTGGTATCATGTTGCAATGTGAATATTGTTTTATGTTCAAATCGATATAGTTGATGGGTTGCATGGATGTGTGTGTGTGTGTGTGTGTAGATGCCAGCCCTTTGAAGTTGTCTACCTTTAGGTTACATGGATGTGTGTGTGTGTGTAGATGCAGGCCTCACCCCATGCCATTTGATGTGTGTGTGTGTGTGTGTGTGTGTGCATGTGCACGCCATTTGAAGTGTGTAGCTATCAATGTAAGTGATAATAGTTGCATGCTGGTGGTGGTCGACGTGGTATCATGTTGCAATGTGAATATTGTTTTATGTTCAAATCGATATAGTTGATGGCCATGTGCTGCTACCCATTGGGTTGCATGGATGTGTGTGTGTGTGTGTGTAGATGCCAGCCCTTTGAAGTTGTCTACCTTTAGGTTACATGGATGTGTGTGTGTGTGTGTGTAGATGCAGGCCTCACCATGTGCCCATGCCATTTGATGTGTGTGTGTATGTGTGTGTGTGTGTGTGTGTGTGTGTGTGTGCAGTGTGTGTACACACACACACACAAGATCAAAAGGCATGAATCCTCTCCAACACATTTGAACTTCGCAGTACATGGTGAGGCCTCTATAGGCCTATATTTAAATGCATGGTTTAAGTTGCATGGATGTGTGTGTGTGTGTGTGTAGATGCCAGCCCTTTGAAGTTGTCTACATTTAGCAGTAGGAGTTAGATCATTTTGTGTACTGTACTGTGTAGGGACTGTCCTGCTCCACTAGGGGCAGGCTTTTCTCATTCACTAGGCTGGGGGCGGGGCTGGCTTTTCTAATTCACAGGAGCGATCTTTTCTACTCTACGTTGGCTTTGAGAGTTGTGAATGAATGAATGAATGAAAACTTTATTTAACAGATTGCAGAATGGGTACAATACAGTACGGCTCAATACATACAATTGTTAAGGGGATGCAGACCTGAGAAAGACGTTTGTCTTGTTTCCATCAGGGTCCCCCATTTTCAATTCATATAGACATTTATGACATACACAACATACATGACATTTATGGCATAGGGCAGGGGTCTGCAATTAGGTTTGCCCACGGGCCAAATTTTCCCCAAGCCATTGTGTGGCGGGCCAATGATAATGAAAAATGTTTAACTCTGTCAAAATAAACGACATATACATGTTTGCACTGTCTTTTTTCTATTATAAAGTGCCTCTCACACAGTGCATAACACATGAACAGATCAGTAATTTGATTTTAATGCAGGTGCTCGCATTATAAATCAAATGTATTATTATTAGTATAACACATGAACAGATCAGTAGGGTGCATTTGATTTGAAGCACCGACGGCGGGTGTATTATACATCGAATGTATTATTATTATTATTATTATTATTATTATTATTATTATTATTATTATTATTATTATTATTATTATTATAACACATCAACAGATCAGTAGGGTGCATTTGATTTGAAGCACCACAGCGGGTGTATTATACATCGAATGTACAACTCACCATAATGCAGGCAGACCTGGGCTTATTATTGTTTCTGCTTCCTCCTCAATCCATGCTAATGTTTGAAATATGTCAAATGTCCACTCGCGTTGAATGCCCACCCATGTCCACCCAACTTGAACACAGTTGCTTGCTTCATTGAACCTATTCTGCAATCGGTTAATAAAGTTTTCAATCAATCAATCAATCAATCAGCCTTGTGTTGCCATGTGAACACGCAAGAGACACGTTTTGCGATAAACCCGTATTTTAAATATGACTCCTCGTTTTGTTTGTGTCTTGGAAGTCGTAGTTTCCTCTTCTGGCGCCTGAGTTGGTATTTCCTCTTTGCAAGAAGCTACCTAAAGATGTTTAATTGCATTACTGTTTAATGCCAAATTGTATTTTTCATTTAATTCAAATACCTATAGCGTGGCGCCGTCATTTCAGGAGCTTCTTCAAGCACTCTTTTTCTTTAAAGTTAATTGCATTGTTTTTCCATTGTTTTTTATTGCATTACTGTTCACATGCATGTGTGGTGCCGTCAGTCATGACTCGAGTAAAGATAAAGCTTGAATGATTTACTGAACTGGTGTTTTTATTTCATGGACTTGCGTGTTTCCCATTTCAGCACCAGCGCTGTCCACCTCACTTTGAGCAAGCCTATAGCACAGTACATTGCACTCACCTGTTATTCACTCTCAACATGGATAAAACATAAAGTATGCATATAATAAAAATAATATATATATAATATTAATATAATATAATATAAATATAATAATAATAAAAAAAAAGATTAAAATAAAATAAATATCATATTCTCAAAATAAACTGACGGGCCAGAAATTATTGCTGGCGGGCCAATTTCGGCCCGCGGGCCGCCTATTGCCGATCCCTGGCATAGGGTATTAGGGACATATAGGTATTTAGTACTGATACATTTGTAAATTGTGACATAACCGGTATTCAAATATACAGTACTGTTACCCCTAGATCCTGACAGAGTATATACATATGATGGGGAGGGGACTGTACATTAGGAGGGGGTGGGTGGGTGGGAGAGAAATATACATACGGCGGGGAGGGAATATATACATGTTTGATTGATTGAATTGATTGAAAACTTTATTAACAGATTGCAGAATGGGTACAGTACAGTACATAGATGTAGCAGTAGGCCTACTGTCTATCTGTATGTCATGTATGGGGACCCTGATGTAAACAAGACGAAAGTCTTTCTCTGGTCTGCATCCCCTTAACAATTGTGTGTATTGAGCTGTACTGTATTGTACCCATTCTGCAATCTGTTAATAAAGTTTTCAATCAATCAATCAAAACAGCTCAATACATACAATTGTTAAGGGGATGCAGACCAGAGAAAGACGTTTGTCTTGTTTACATCAGGGTCCCCCATTTTCAATTCATCATACTGTGCAGGACAGTGATGCAACAGTAGCAGGACAGTGGATCACAGTGATGTACTGTAGCAGGACAGTGATGTAGCAGGAGTCAGGACATTGGATCACAGTGATGTATGTACTGTAGCAGGACAGTGATGTAGCAGGAGTCAGGACATTGGATCACAGTGATGTGATCATTTTGTGTAGTGTACTGTGTAGGGACTGTCCTGCTCCACTAGGGGCAGGCTTTTCTCATTCACTAGGCTGGGGGCGGGGCTTGCTTTTCAATTCACAGGAGCGATCTTTTCTACCACATTGTACAACAGAACTGCCGAGTCCCGAGGCTGGTAAGTGCTAGTTAAAATGTACAGTAGTGCACAAACTCTACGTTGGCTTTGAGAGTTGTATTATACTGATATAAAAGTTATGCTGGTGAGGGGGGCGGGGGGCTGCGTCGCCCACAGTATTTGGTTAACGTTACTGTGGGAAGTTATGCTGTAGGTTGTGTATGGGGGGGGGGGGGGGGGGTACGTCGTCCACGGTCTATTTAACGTTATGTACAGTAGTTGTGTTTGATTGATTGAAAACTTTATTAACAGATTGCAGAATGGGTACAGTACAGTACATAGATGTAGCAGTACTGTCTATCTGTATGTCATGTATGTCTGTCCTGATGAATTGAAAATGGGGGACCCTGATGTAAACAAGACGAAAGTCTTTCTCTGGTCTGCATCCCCTTAACAATTGTGTGTATTGAGCTGTACTATATTGTACCCATTCTGCAATCTGTTAATAAAGTTTTCAATCAATCAATCAAAACAGCTCAATACATACAATTGTTAAGGGGATGCAGACCAGAGAAAGACGTTTGTCTTGTTTACATCAGGGTCCCCCATTTTCAATTCATCATAAACAGGGGTGTAAAAAGTACCCAGAAATTATACTTTACTACTACTATTATACTAAGTACACTGTACAACTGTACAAGCAAAACTGTACATTGGAATATTGACGAAACCATACTTGGTCATTTACTGTACATTGGAGGGGGTTGGGTTAGGACATTTACAGGGTCCAGTTTCGAATTGCAGTCTCCCGTAGTTGCTCTTTGAGAGTGGTTTTGAAAGTGGGTAGTGATTCACATTCCTTTACAGCAGGGATCAGCAACCTTTTTGATACGAAGTGCCATTTTAAAATGTTCTTGTTAACCAGTGTGCCATATCAATGTTAAGGTTAATTATGACACCACATCACAATGTAAATCTCCAACAGATCTGTAATTCTATTCCATCCATATAGGCAACGTGCATAGCAATAGTTTTAATAACCATTTTCCTCTCATAAATATATAAGAGAATGCTGCCGTCTTTATGAGATGCTTGCTTGCCATACCTGGACACATTCAGCCTTGTCTGCCTCATCCTTTAAAGTTCTCATGTTTGGTCTCAAAATGGCGTTTAACACTCAATGTTCGGCAAACAACAACAGACTGACCCTTCTCATTGGCTCTGACCATGAAATATCCCTGGTATATCAGTCAACCTACAGTACCATAAATAACAGGCTGTGCAACTGCCAATGGCTGTGAAAGAGGTAACTGCATGGGGAGGTAACTCAACATTTCCAAAAAGGTTCCTCTTACACATTTGCTAGTGTGCCATGTTGGTTTAGATAATGTGTACCAATGGTGGCACTCGTGCCTAAGGTTGCTGACCCCTGCTTTACAGCTTTGGGTAGGGCGTTCCACATCGATGTGGCATAATTGCGAACCGTGTTTAGTCCCTTGTTTGAGCCGAATCTGGGTTTAACATGATTTGTGGAGCTCCCTCTGGTGTTGTGATCGTGGTATTCACTGACCTTTGGGAAGTATTTTGACATGTACATGGGTACCTTAGTCGTATAGTGTATCTTGTTGACCAGGCCCATTGCAAGTTGCTGTACTCTGTCGTCTACTCTAAGCCATCCTAGGTTGTCAAAGTGGGCAGGGGTGAGGTGGGTTCTAGGAGTAAGGTCAAGCAGTAGTCTGACCAGTTTGTTTTGAGATCTGCCAGGTTATGACATTTATGCTTCTACCTAAAACTAGGTTATGTGAGTAGCTGGGATTGGTTCAGGTTCTGATATTGCTGTACAGGCCAAGATTTCACTGATCGCTTTAGTACTTAGACACATAGCACTATGTTGTATCCTCTCACCAGGCTCCAATGCAATGGGGCACATTTTCACATGATGTTGCTGTCAATGACGCATTATACAAAATGGTCATCAGTAGTGGCCACAGAAATAAACCCATATTCCATAATGGGACTTGAGTATACTGAATATTTGACCATACCAAATACCAAATATATTGCCAAAAGGAAAGGCCAATTTAAATTAGTATTAGCAACAGTAACAGTGTATTGCACTACTATTACTACTACTGTTAACTGTTAACTGTTACCCGTTATTGCACAAATGTATTGTTACCTGCTACCTGTTATTGCACAATTTTATTGCACACATTTTTTTGTATTGGATTCTATTATATGTTGTACCAATTGCACATCGTTGCGGGCAAGACCACCCGCATTTCATTGTATATCCGTATGCCGTGACAAATAAAACTCTTGACTTGACTTGACTTGATCTCATATAAAAGGCCTTCTAGTAGGCCAGTTGACTAACTCACATAATTAGCATCATATAGCCACAATACTAACTAACAATGCTTTACTTTTTCTCTTTCCTTGGCATGTCTCCCAGGGGGCCCGGAATCACTACTTACTGGTCTGTTTAGTCCTATCTCATTCCTCATCTCTCCTGCTCCATCCCTCATCTGCTGACTGTGGTCATCCTGTCCTGGGTGTGTTTGGTCTCCTGCTCCACTCTTCTTCAGGCTCTGTGATCCTGCACCTTTTTAGGGTGGAGGATATCGGCAGCCATTGGACGTGGTTGGCTGCCTGAATTTAGCTTAAGTCTATTGCTCTTTTTGCCCAACAAAGTAACTGCAATTTTTTTGAGGACCAGCACCATGAAAGGACAAGACAATCTGAATGTGTGCACATAACCTCACCATGCTCACTGAGAACACCTGCACAATGAGGATTACAGTTGATCACAAATGATGTGCTTGTTTATGTGTTGTGCTTGTAGTAGTAGTGTTAGCTTGTGTGCTATTTGATTGTTATTATTTACACTGTTTCTAAACAACTCCTAACTGATCAGAAAAAGTTACTGGAATATGTTGTTTCTTTACACATATGTTGGATTATGTAATTGGTTTGTCTTTTTTATTGGTTTGTCATGACAAACCAATTACATAATCCAACATATGTGTAAAGAAACAACATATTCCAGTTAACGGTATATTTTTTTAATGATTCGTTACGGCGAAATCAATACTTCCATTTGTATGAATTGCATTAAGCGGACCTTAGTATTGCTGCCTGGCTGAGGGGCTTGTTGCGGCTCATGTGCATGCGCACGCTCTGCCAATCAGAGCAACGCGGAAGGGCTTGTTGCTTACCGAAAGTATTCACGCGGTTGGGGCTCCTTTTGCACAAATTACTGCATCAATACAGCTAAATATATACTTTTCCACGATATTCTAATTTATTGAGCTGCACCTGTACATCACTGTGCTCAGGAGGCAAAACGATGTCTAACATGCCTGCCATGTATCACAAACAGTACTGTATTTGCAAATCTGGTATGTCATAAATGTATAGATGTAGCAGTACTGTCTATCTGTATGTCATGTATCAAGTTTCAAGTTCAAGTTTCTTTAATAGTTGTCATACAGAAGTACAGAATACTTTTATACAAAATGCTTCTTTCTGTTACGCTCCAGAGACTGCTAGACAAAAGATAAGTGAAATAAAATAGTATAGCATGTAAAAAAAATAGAAGTAAAAATAGAAGTCACGTACGTAGACACAGTGTAAGGGCCATATGAGTGTTTTGATTATGTCGGTAGCTTCTCCGATATATATATATATATTTTGTAATTGTGTTTAGTTTAAGGCACAATTAGGCGCCGGTGTGTAGAATATTAGAATTCATTTTGTCTAGAATAGTGTCTTATTTATGTTTGAACACTAGAGGGCTCACCGCCTCCATTATAGCCAGCTGGAAGTCATGAGATTACTTGAATGTAATTCAAGCATATATACCTTTAGGAGTTGAACATGAAGTAGTATTTTAACTTTGGGTGGAATAAAGTTTTAGAAACATTTGGGATGAATACACCTTTAAAGCTATTTGTGGGAATACACATACAAAAATAAAAACGAAAGAATGGAAAAACATGCAGAACTGATCGCTAATGCTGTCACGTCCCTGATGAAGATGAACAGGAGCACTTGGATTGGCAAGGTATTGTATTGGAGCGGACCCACGACAGGATGAAGGATGACAGGATGGGTCAAGCGCAGATGACATTTCAATGGCAACCCCCCCAAAGGAATGCGTGTGTGCTGCCCATCTCACATGTGTTACAAATAAAGACTTCATAGTCCCATTTCATTCATTTATTCATTCAAACTATTTGGGGTTATAAGCTTTAAAAGGATTTGGGGAAGACACCATAACACAATTGGGTATTAGAACCTTTAAAACCATTTGGGTGGAATACACCTTTAACTGTCCTGCTACTGTTGCATCACTGTGATGTACTGTCCTGCTAACCATTTGGGTGGAATACACCTTTAACTGTCCAGCGACTGTACACCTACTGTACTGATACTGTACTGCTACTGTACACCTACTGTACTGCTACTGTACACACCTCCTGCACATTGTGATGGGGCTGTCCTGCTAACCATTTGGGTGGAATACACCTTTAACTGTCCTGCGACTGTACACCTACTGTACTGCTACTGTACACCTACTGCACTGCTACTGTACTGATACTGTACACATACTGTACTGATACTGTACACATACTGTACACCTACTGTACACACCTCCTGCACATTGTGATGGGGCTGTCCTGCTAACCATTTGGGTGGAATACACCTTTAACTGTCCTGCGACTGTACACCTACTGTACTGCTACTGTACACCTACTGCACTGCTACTGTACTGCTACTGTACACCTACTGATACTGTACACATACTGTACTGATACTGTACACATACTGTACTGCTACTGTACACCTACTGTACTGCTACTGTACACACCTCCTGCACATTGTGATGGGGCTGTCCTGCTAACCATTTGGGTGGAATACACCTTTAACTGTCCTGCGACTGTACACCTACTGTACTGCTACTGTACACCTACTGCACTGCTACTGTACTGCTACTGTACACCTACTGATACTGTACACATACTGTACTGCTACTGTACACACCTGCACATTGTGATGGGGCTGTCCTGCTAACCATTTGGGTGGAATACACCTTTAACTGTCCTGCGACTGTACACCTACTGTACTGCTACTGTACTGCTACTGTACACCTACTGTACTGCTACTGTACACATACTGTACTGCTACTGTACACCTACTGTACTGCTACTGTACACATACTGTACTGCTACTGTACACCTACTGTACTGCTACTGTACTGCTACTGTACACACCTCCTGCACATTGTGATGGGGCTGTCCTGCTAACCATTTGGGTGGAATACACCCTTTTAACTGTCCTGCTACTGTTGCATCACTGTGATCCACTGTACTGCTACTGTATTAAAACCTTTAAAACAATTTGGGTGGAATACACCTTTAAATCATTCGATTTGGGTTATAACCTTTAACACTATTTGGGTGGAATACACCTTTAACTGTCCTGCAGCCATTTTACCACTGTCCACTGTACTGTACAGTCCTGCTACATCACTGTCCTGCTAACCATTTGGGTGGAATACACCTTTAACTGTCCTGCTACTGTTGCATCACTGTGATCCACTGTACTGCTACTGTATTATAACCTTTAAAACAATTTGGGTGGAATACACCTTTAAATCATTCGATTTGGGTTATAACCTTTAACACTATTTGGGTGGAATACACCTTTAACTGTCCTGCAGCCATTTTACCACTGTCCACTGTACTGTACTGTACAGTCCTGCTACATCACTGTCCTGCTAACCATTTGGGTGGAATACACCTTTAACTGTCCTGCTACTGTTGCATCACTGTGATCCACTGTACTGCTACTGTATTATAACCTTTAAAACAATTTGGGTGGAATACACCTTTAAAATCATTCGATTTGGGTTATAACCTTTAACACTATTTGGGTGGAATACACCTTTAACTGTCCTGCAGCCATTTTACCACTGTCCACTGTACTGTACTGTACAGTCCTGCTACATCACTGTCCTGCTAACCATTTGGGTGGAATACACCTTTAACTGTCCTGCTACTGTTGCATCACTGTGATCCACTGTACTGCTACTGTATTATAACCTTTAAAACAATTTGGGTGGAATACACCTTTAAATCATTCGATTTGGGTTATAACCTTTAACACTATTTGGGTGGAATACACCTTTAACTGTCCTGCAGCCATTTTACCACTGTCCACTGTACTGTACTGTACAGTCCTGCTACATCACTGTCCTGCTAACCATTTGGGTGGAATACACCTTTAACTGTCCTGCTACTGTTGCATCACTGTGATCCACTGTACTGCTACTGTATTATAACCTTTAAAACAATTTGGGTGGAATACACCTTTAAAATCATTCGATTTGGGTTATAACCTTTAACACTATTTGGGTGGAATACACCTTTAACTGTCCTGCAGCCATTTTACCACTGTCCACTGTACTGTACTGTACTGTACAGTCCTGCTACATCACTGTCCTGCTAACCATTTGGGTGGAATACACCTTTAACTGTCCTGCTACATCACTGTGATGTACTGTCCTGCTACATCACTGTAATGTACTGTCCTGCTACATCACTGTCCTGCTACATCACTGTGATGTACTGTCCTGCTACATCACTGTCCTGCTACATCACTGTGATGTACTGTCCTGCTACATCACTGTCCTGCTACATCACTGTCCTGCTACATCACTGTGATGTACTGTCCTGCTACATCACTGTCCTGCTACATCACTGTCCTGCTACATCACTGTGATGTACTGTCCTGCTACATCACTGTCCTGCTACATCACTGTCCTGCTACATCACTGTGATGCTACATCACTGTCCTGCTACATCACTGTCCTGCTACATCACTGTGATGTACTGTCCTGCTACATCACTGTGATGTACTGTCCTGCTACATCACTGTGATGTACTGTCCTGCTACATCACTGTCCTGCTACATCACTGTGATGTACTGTCCTGCTACATCACTGTCCTGCTACATCACTGTGATGTACTGTCCTGCTACATCACTGTGATGCTACATCACTGTCCTGCTACATCACTGTCCTGCTACATCACTGTGATGTACTGTCCTGCTACATCACTGTCCTGCTACATCACTGTGATGTACTGTCCTGCTACATCACTGTGATGCTACATCACTGTCCTGCTACATCACTGTCCTGCTACATCACTGTGATGTACTGTCCTGCTACATCACTGTCCTGCTACATCACTGTGATGTACTGTCCTGCTACATCACTGTCCTGCTACATCACTGTGATGCTACATCACTGTCCTGCTACATCACTGTCCTGCTACATCACTGTGATCCACTGTCCTGCTACTGTTGCATCACTGTCCTGCACAGTACAGGACACAAAATGATTTAACTGCCTCTCACATTTAGGTTACATGGATGTGTGTGTGTGTAGATGCAGGCCTCACCATGTGTCCATGCCCTTTGATGTGTGTGTATGTGTGTGTGTGTGTGCAGTGTGTGTACACACACACACACAAGATCAAAAGGCATGAATCCTCTCCAACACCTTTGAACTTCGCAGTACATGGTGAGGCCTCTATATGCAAATTCCATTGATTACAGCACACACATACACACACACAATGGCATGGGCACATGGTGAGGCCTATATTTAAATGATGGTTGTGTAGCATATGTAAAATTCCATTGATTACAACACACACACATGTACATGCTTTGATGTACAATGGCCGCTGATTTATTTTGTGTTCATACAGGCTCCGAAACCGAATCCGGGGCCAATACACCAACATGCTTGGGTATGTACTAACTACATTTATGTATGTGTAAATGTATTACTATTGTGTTTTATGAGACTTACTTACTGAATGAATTTAATCCAATTCAGATTCTGGCGCAGACCCTGCCGATAGTGACGCTGAGACTGGCAACGACATGGGATCACATTCTACTCCTGCAGGTAATTGTACATGGTGGTGACTGGCTGCTGCTAGAGCCTGGGCCTGGTGGTAGCTGGCTGCTGCTAGAGCCTGGGCCTGGTGGTGACTGGCTGCTGCTAGAGCCTGGGCCTGGTGGTGACTGGCTGCTGCAGGGCCTGGGCCTGGTGGTGACTGGCTGCTGCAGGGCCTGGGCCTGGTGGTGACTGGCTGCTGCAGGGCCTGGTCTGGTGGTGATGGTGGTAAATACAATGACAATACGTTGCCCTAGTGTAATGTATTACATCATGTGATTCTAGAACTGGATGCTAGTCTGGACATGCCGGAACCCGTTGCAGGGCGGAAACGCACATCTAAGAGCGGTAAGTTGGCCTCACTCTGCACACCACTTCCAGCTCTGACCTCTGACCCCCACACCACGTCCAGCTCTGACATCTGAACCCCACACACACTCACTCATTCACTCACACAGTTTGTAACTACGTGGCATATGAATGTCTACAGTAGGGGTGTTATAGTATATTTGTATAATTGACAGGTCGTGGAGGAGCGAAGAGCAGGGCTGCGATCCGCCAGGAAGAGGAGAATGCCTGGTCTCGTGAGGGCTGGGTGCCTCAAAGGATCCCCTTCACAGCCCAACCGGGGTTGCTCCAGGACGCCAAGGCACTCAGATCTTACCGGCCTGCGAAATGGATGGATCTGTTCCTGACAGATGCTTTTCTGAACTTTATTGTTGCCCAGTCCAACCTCTACGCTGAGCAGTCCATTGCCCGGCTGGACCCCACGCTAACCAGTAGCAGGGCACTGCTTTGGAAGCCCCTCACATTGAAGGAGCTGAAGAAGTTCCTCGGACTCAATTTCCTTAGCAGTGTCCTGCGGAAGCCTCGCGTGGACCAGATGTGGACCACTGACGACATGATGCACACACCGTACTACTCTGAGACCATGCCACGCAACAGGTTTCAATTGATCTGGCGATTCCTCCACTTTGCGGACAATACTTCCCTGGAAGTTAGAGACAAATTGTGCAAAGTATGCAGTGTTGTTGACCATGTAAACGCGAGGTGCAAGGAGCTGTACCAGCCTGAACGCGAGCTCGCCATTGACGAGGGGGTGATGGCATGGCGAGGCCGCCTGACCTTCCGGGTCTACAACCCAAACAAGCCCACCCGCTATGGTATCAAGTCTTACTTCCTGTGCGAATCTCGCACAGGATATTGCTTTTCATTTAAGCCATATTGTCGGGAAGGCTCGCTCCTGGGGGACACGGTCGTCGGTCTGCTTGGACGTCTGTCTGGGGCCGGCTATACGCTCTTTATGGACAACTTCTACAACTCCGTACGTATGTCCGCCAGGCTCCGACAGTTGAGGACCGACGTCTGTGGTACCCTCAGGAAGCACCGGGGCGAGCCAGCCATCATCAAGAACATGACCAAACGTGACATCGGTGTGGGGGAGCGCATTGCGGTCAACAACAAGGAGGTCATGATCGTGGCATGGCGCGATAAAAGAATCGTGAAGACCATCAGCAGCTTCCACGAGGACACCATGGAAAAGGCGATGGTGTGGCAGAAGCAGAAGAAGGGCAAAGCGCTGAGGGTGGAGATGCTCAAGCCATCATCAATCATGGAGTACAATAAATTCATGAACGGCGTCGATCAGCTGGATCAGAATATATCGTACTATCCGGTTACACGTAAGACTGGAAAGTGGACCAAAAAGTTTGTGATGTATCTGATCCAAATATGTATCTTCAACGCTTTTGTCTTGTACAAAAAAAAGCACCCACAAGGGCATTACTCCAACCTCTTCCGGTTCACCAGGGCTGTGGCGCGGACCTACACAGACGGTAAGGAGAAGAAGATTCCTGGGGTGACAGCGGAGATGGAGGCGGAGGCAGGGGAGGAGGCAGGGGAGGAGGCAGGGGAGGAGGCAGGGGGTGGGGATGAGGAGGAGGCAGGGGCTGAGCAGGTGGGGCGTGTCGACCCTAGGGCCCCACTGGGGGACCCGCAGAGCAGATTAGTGGGTGGCTTTGTGAAGCATGTAATGGTTGCATACAAAGCCACCCTGAAGAAAAAGCTACCGTGTAGGAAATGTCGTGTCTGCAGTAGGCGTGGCATCAGGAGTGAGACCAGATATTTTTGCACATTGTGCAAAGTCCCCCTGCATCGTGACAAATGCTTCACTCTGTACCACACAAAGAGGGATTTCTCTAAATAGTTTCTTTATTAGTTGTCATACAGAAGTACAGACTACTTCTAAATAATCCGGCACACAGAAGTACAGATTACTTCTAAATAATCCATCATTGTGTGATACAGACAGAACCATGTGTACCGGTACATAGTATAGCTAGCTGAGTGTAGTATAGTATAGTGTAGTATAGTATAGTATAGTATATTGTAGTATAGTATAGTATAGTATAGTGTATGGGTAGTTGCACTGTTTTCTGTACAAGACAAATGCGTTGAACACATGTATTTGGGCCACGGTTGTCGATATTGCATAGGCATGTTTGGACCACTTGCAGATGAGACGTTATGTTAGCGATCTAGCTGTATCGACTCCATTCATAATTTGCATTGTGTGTGTATATAGTTTTTTTTTTTTTATCTTTTCCCCCCCTCATTTTTACCGTTTGCACAGAACCAATGGTTGCTGACAGTCACCCAGTTTATAAAAGTATATACTGTAGGTAACATACCACACTTTTCTAATGCAGTCCATTGGCCTATTATTTATATACTTTGGAAGCATGTATTGGATATTTTTTGGTCCACAGATCATCTGGCGCTTCATCCATTTATCAATGGACAATGCAGTCATCGATGCGAGAGACCAAGTAAGATATGCCCTGTAGTTCATGTGACGTGAATGTTACCAGCAGTGCCTCTGCTGTACAGGGTAAGAGACCCTCCTGTAGTGCCCACAGTGCCTCTGCTGTACAGGGTAAGAGACCCTCCTGTAGTGCCCACAGTGCCTCTGCTGTACAGGGTAAGAGACCCTCCTGTAGTGCCCACAGTGCCTCTGCTGTACAGGGTAAGAGACCCTCCTGTAGTGCCCACAGTGCCTCTGCTGTACAGGGTAAGAGACCCTCCTGTAGTGCCCACAGTGCCTCTGCTGTACAGGGTAAGAGACCCTCCTGTAGTGCCCACAGTGCCTCTGCTGTACAGGGTAAGAGACCCCCCTGTAGTGCCCACAGTGCCTCTGCTGTACAGGGTAAGAGACCCTCCTGTAGTGCCCACAGTGCCTCTGCTGTACAGGGTAAGAGACCCTCCTGTAGTGCCCACAGTGCCTCTGCTGTACAGGGTAAGAGACCCCCCTGTAGTGCCCACAGTGCCTCTGCTGTACAGGGTAAGAGACCCTCCTGTAGTGCCCACAGTGCCTCTGCTGTACAGGGTAAGAGACCCTCCTGTAGTGCCCACAGTGCCTCTGCTGTACAGGGTAAGCATTGTGTATGTATATCGTTTTTTTTTTGTAATCTTTTTCCCCCCTCATTTTTACCGTTTGCACAGAACCAATGGTTGCTGACAGTCACCCAGTTTATAAAAGTATATACTGTAGGTAACATACCACACTTTTCTAATGCAGTCCATTGGTCTATTATTTATATACTTTGGAAGCATGTATTTGATATTTTTTGGTCCACAGATCATCTGGCGCTTCATCCATTTATCAATGGACAATGCAGTCATCGATGCGAGAGACCAAGTAAGATATGCCCTGTAGTTCATGTGACGAGAATGTTACCAGCAAACTTCTAAATGCACTGAAACAATGGTTGGTTATCCTCCAGTGTTCACTTTTTATAAGGTATTGTCTTGGTAAATTACCATAATCCTATACTGTGAATGTTACCAACAAACTCCTAAATGCACTGACACAATGGTTGGTTATCATCAGCCAGTGTTCACTTTTTATAAGGTATTGTCTTGGTAAATTACCATAATCCTATACTGTGAATGTTACCAACAAACTCCTAAATGCACTGAAACAATGGTTGATTATCCTCCAGTGTTCACTTTTTATAAGGTATTGTATTGGTAAATTACCATAATCCTATACTGTGAATGTTACCAACAAACTCCTAAATGCACTGAAACAATGGTTGATTATCCTCCAGTGTTCACTTTTTATAAGGTATTGTCTTGGTAAATTACCATAATCCTATACTGTGAATGTTACCAACAAACTCCTAAATGCACTGAAACAATGGTTGGTTATCATCACAGTGTTCACTTTTTATAAGGTATTGTCTTGGTAAATTACCATAATCCTATACTGTGAATGTTACCAACAAACTCCTAAATGCACTGAAACAATGGTTGGTTATCATCACAGTGTTCACTTTTTATAAGGTATTGTCTTGGTAAATTACCATAATCCTATACTGTGAATGTTACCAACAAACTCCTAAATGCACTGAAACAATGGTTGGTTATCATCACAGTGTTCACTTTTTTTAAGGTATTGTCTTGGTAAATTACCATAATCCTATACTGTGAATGTTACCAGCATATAATGCACAGCAACAATGGTTGGTACTGATGACTTGTCACCCAGTTTATTGAACATATTTTACAATAAAAATGTTCATGGCATCAAAGTTTCAAGTTTTCTGCATTGTAAAGTATTCTGTATTTTATAATAATGTTGTCTGGACCTACACCAGTAGTTATAACTTACTTGTTCATTAGCGCCAAGCATGGTGGTTGATGAGGTAGTAGTATTTCCAGGTGAAACTAATTGATATATTATCAATATAAGATATTATTACTTTATGAATGTGTTTATCATGTATGGACGAATAAATTAGAAAACAGGTAGGTACAGAGCAACACAGTGTCTACAACACAGGAGCAGATTATGCACAGTACATGAATGAGAAACAGTCAAAATGTTTTTTTGTTTAGTTTATTGCATGCACATGATCTATAATACCTGATCGGTACAATATCTACTAACCTGATCAATACAATATATTCTCACCTGATCGATATAATAGTATTACTGCATTTCAAGTTTGTCAGTCAGTCGGACTGTCAATCAATCAATCAATCAATCAAACAATCTATGAATCAAACAATCAATAAAACAATCAAACATTCTATCAATCAAACGACCAACAAAGTAATCAATCAATCAAACAAATCAATCTATGAATCAAACGATCAACAAAACAATCAAACATTCTATCAAGCAAATTACCAACAAAACAATCAAACATTCTATCAATCAAACGACCAACAAAGTAATCAATCAATCAAACAAATCAATCTATGAATCAAACGATCAACAAAACAATCAAACATTCTATCAATCAAACGACCAACAAAGTAATCAATCAATCAAACAAATCAATCTATGAATCAAACGATCAACAAAACAATCAAACATTCTATCAATCAAACGACCAACAAAGTAATCAATCAATCAAACAAATCAATCTATGAATCAAACGATCAACAAAACAATCAAACATTCTATCAATCAAACGACCAACAAAGTAATCAATCAATCAAACAAATCAATCTATGAATCAAACGATCAACAAAACAATCAAACATTCTATCAAGCAAATTACCAACAAAACAATCAAACATTCTATCAATCAAACGACCAACAAAGTAATCAATCAATCAAACAAATCAATCTATGAATCAAACGATCAACAAAACAATCAAACATTCTATCAATCAATCAAACAAATCAATCTATGAATCAAACGATCAACAAAACAATCAAACATTCTATCAATCAAACGACCAACAAAGTAATCAATCAATCAAACAAATCAATCTATGAATCAAACGATCAACAAAACAATAAAACATTCTATCAATCAAACCAATAAAACAATCTGTCAAACAATCAATCAATCAAACCATCCATCCATCCATCCCAGTCTAAATTGCTTTATAACACGTTCAGTACCTATTATCACCCCGCCGGCACACCTTTCATAAAAGTGCCTGTAACTCCTGTTCTAAATAATTTACCTCCACTTTTATCTTTTGTTGACGTTTTTTAACTTGTAATTGTGAACGAACGAAGACATGCAGAAACAAACGGTTTTTTGCATTGTGTACATCAACTTGTCGTCTTCAAATGAGCCCAACCATTTCCCCATAGTTATAATATAAAATATAGAAATAGCTCCGCTAAGATCATGAGATATGCTAGAATCGTCCAGGAATCCTGGCAACCCACAGTCATTTTCCGGATTTTTGGCCGGCACCCAAAGTGTTAACAATTGTGTGTATTGAGCCGTACTATATTGTACCCATTCTGCAATATGTTAATAACATTTTTTTATCAATCAATAACAGATTGCAGAATGGGTACAGTACAGTACAGTACGGCTCAATACACACAATTGTTAAGGGGATCCAGACCAGAGAAAGACTTTCGTCTTGTTTACATCAGGGTTCCCCATTTTCAATTCATAATGAATTGTAAGTAAGGGTGCAATAGAAATGTTTCATAATGATGTTCAGTGTATTCATAAGTGTATTGCTCTCCTTAATGTAGAATGATATGGTGACTGTACAGACTCAGGAAGGAGAGAAAGAGACCCAAGAGTTACAGGTAATGGAAATATCAGACAGTCAGCTTAAAGTGATAACATAACAAATTAAGACACAAATACTTGGATTATATATCCCCCCTCTCTCCCTTTCTTTACAGAGTAGCATAAAGATTGTGTATTCAAACCGGTTCAGTGTATTCATAAGTGTATTGCTCTCCTTAATGTAGAATGATATGGTGACTGTGCAGACTCAGGGAGGAGGCAGAGAAGGAGAGAAAGAGACCCAAGAGTTACAGGTAATGGAAATATCAGACAGCTTAAGTGTAGGATAACATAACAAATTAAGACACAAAATAGGCTATATTTACAGCAGACCCTGTTATTGTTCCTTGTTGGTATTTTCTCTCTCTTTCTTATTAAAAACTTGGCCTATTTGAAAGGAGATTGATTTAATAAAAATAAAAGAGCGAAAAATCAATATACAGTATATATATATATTAATATATTATTATTATTATAGTAATTGGCTATCATACTGCAATATAAACTGAGTTTTATAGTGAAAAGAGCAGCTTTATTAGTCAAGATTGAAGGCTCTATATTGCAGGAAATTGCACGTACAGGTTCATTAAATGAAAAAAATATCTGCCGTGGAGGGGGTCGTGCCGGACACCCTCCAAACCACCCCTTGCCTGTCGAAAAAAAAAATAATAAAAAAAAAAATATATATATATAATAATAAAAAAAAAAATTGCACCCCCACTTTCAACTATAACTAGGCGGCCATGTGTGTGTGTGTGTGTGTGTGTGTGTGTGTGTGTGTGGTGGGGTGGGTGGAGACTGAGCCAGCGTCGGACAGTGTGAGAGTGAGGGCTGCAGTCAGAGAAGGAAAGAAAAAAAAAAAATTGCAAATTAATCAATCAATCAATCCGCGATTTCTTTTTGTTACACAATGATTCAAGACCCATCAATTACATCATCCAACATTGTTTAAAGGACTAAGACATTCGCTGTGACAGAATCGCTTGATTTAGTCGTTTAGTCGCTATCAACATATCCATTTGTAAAGATTATTGTCCGTCCTCTTGTGATCCGGCGGAGTGATGTGAAGTTATTCGGTTGTGGGCGGGTCCTAGGACCAGCCAGCGTGGACTGTTCGCAATAAACACGTGTAAAATGACTGTTTCAGCCAATCAGAATCGAGAAATGTGCATGCCGTTGTATAATAGGTAGTAATATAGGCAAGGTAGATTCCTTAGTAGCAAAGTGCATAATAGTGAAAGACAGTATGAAGGTTTGTTTGTTTGACCTTTTGGTTATGATGAGGGGTGCTTTTGCTCTTAGTGATGAAGGGCGTGTCGTACCTCACAATCACAGATCTGACAGGGGTCGTCCGCTGGCTGGAAGCTGTCTCCTGGTCCGTACACTCTGCCCTCGAATATACAGTCTGCTCAAATACACACACACAGTCAGTACACAGGCACTGGAAACAAATACTAAAGACACATCTGTGCACAAGAGAAGGGCAGTCAGTTTAGACTTTTGAACTTCTAGCCTCCTTTCCTACTTACTGATTCTCTCTCTCTCTCTCTCGCTCTCTCTCTCTCTCTCTCTCTCTCTCTCTCTCTCTCTCTCTCTGTCTCTCTCTCTCTCTGTCTCTCTCTCTCTCTCTCTCTGTCTCTCTCTCTCTCTCTCTCTCTCTCTCTCTCTCTCCAATGAAGATTGTGCTCAGAAAGGACTACCCTTCGAAAACATCATCAAGAGTGAGTAGGAAACGGAGGGCGGCGCCAGGCGCCATGGGATACGGATGGGTTTCATAACTGCTCCCGTATACTTTGGAAAACATACGATTTGCCCGCTGGCGTCACACGCCACTTTGGCGACCTCTAGGGACTCGGGTGTGCATATTTTTTTATTACAATATATATCGAATTCAATTTGGAATAACAAACGCGCCGACAATCAAAATAACTACCACTCAATGTAGGAAACAGGACGGGGGCTTGGAAATCCCAGATTTTAAGTTGTATTTCTGGTCCTTTTCGCTGAGACCCCTGATTAGCTGGTTTGACCCTGAAATTGCTGTGTCTTGGCACTCCTTAGAAGCAGCAGCGGTCTCACCACAAAGACTACAGGATGTAGTATATACTCCACTATCCCTATATCAAAATGCCAATTACGATATGGACCAATCATATCCCACCTAATTCAAACATGTGCATAATGTACTGAGGTCTTGCGCTGTCAAATGTCCATGGCACCTTGACTCTCCAATTTTTCATAACCAACAACTACTTGTTGGGCACATACCTGTTAATATTCCTCAATGGGAGAGGAGCGTTTCATGTCTCTTAGCTCAAATGTCCTTAGAGCGTTTCAGGACCTGAAAGAGTTTTACGATCTACCCAGCGAATCATTCTTCCTCTACTTGCAACTAAGGTCGGCACTCAGGGCTCATGGCGTGCCGTGGGCTCAAGCGTTGCACCCACACCCTTTGGTCGGGCTTATCGGAGACAGGACAACCTCAAGACTGGGTTTGTCTCAGATTTGTATACACTTTTAATCAAATCCACATATTAAAAACCTAACATTAGATACAATCTGGTGAGGGGACATCCCAGAATTATACCCTGAGTTTGACTGGGATGATGTTTGGTCTAACGTCACATTAGCCTCCCGCAACCCTAATCACCAGCAAAATACATTTGAATTATATTCATAGGACGTATCTCACACCTAGGAAGCTGTTTGCTATGGGACTGGTGACCAACTCTCTGTGCACTTTGTGCTCTCTGAGGGCCACTGGCACTTATATGCACATGTTACAGTTTTTACTCTATATCCTTATATACTTGCTATTTCTAAACTATACTATTTTTTCATTTCAACCTTTATTTAAAATCGTAAGCATCTGAGGTTTCCCTCATTTACAGAAACGATGATTGTACAGTACATAATAAAAACAATATTCACAGATATTTAAACTGTTATGGTTTGACACCGACCCCAAACGCAACGACACAAGAGAGTAGGATTCAGAGTTGCCAAATACGAGGGCTTGTTTATTTGGTACTAGGAATAAGAGAAACAGGGAAAGCAAGTCAAACAAGACAGGTACAATGATCAAGGGGCAAAGTTCTGCTGCTCTGCAGCTTCTCCCGTGAGGGTTGTCTTGGGAAGCAGGTGTTGACTTCTGAACCGCTCTGCAGAATCCTCTCGGTGGTTCACAGATGTTGTTGCGAGACCGAGAGAGGGAGAGAGGGAACGAGTCAGTGACAGAGCAGTCTTAAACGAGCAGGAGAACAGGGTGTACAATTCTTCGTGTTAACAACACAGTGAGCGCAGTTCCAAACACAGCCCAAGTGAATCTCTTCGTGTTAACAACACAGAGAGCACAATTCCAAAAACAGCCCAAGTGAAACTCTTCGTGTTAACAACACAGTGAGCTAAATCCAAACACAGTCCCAGTGAATATCTTCATGTAAACACACAGTGAATATCTTCATGTAAACACACAGTGAATATCTTCATGTAAACACACAGTCCAATTGTGAAATAATATCTTCGGTGTGAGCAAACACACAAAGGGAGATGGTAGATCCCAAAAATATCATTCCATAAAGGAACAAGCAAAAATAGATAATGGCTGGGTGAGCGACTGTCTGACAAAAAGGTGGTAGTCTTCAGTGTAAGTTTACACACGAAAAACGGAATAGGTCAAGAACAGTCAAATAGATAACTCACCCAGACGAGATGCGTAATTGGAACTGGAACAACAGTGGAGGCGAGCGCGCGCCACGGGAGCAGGTATCCAAGCGAAGGCTTCTAGGAATTCCTGGAGAACAGCACAGAGAAAAAAGCAGCAGCAACAGCAACGGGGAAAAACATCCAGAGACAAATCAAGGCGACAAAACAAGACGATCCAACAACTTAGGGTGGGGAAAAACGGGGTATAAATAATGAGGGATCGATTGATTGAAAAGCGTGGGGAAGTGAGAGAACCAATCAGCGACGTCTCTGATGACGTCAACGGGGAGAAAGCAGTGACAGCTGGGGAATGTGATTGAAAAGCGTGGGGAAGTGAGAAAACCAATCAGCGACGTCTCTGATGACGTCAACGGGGAGAAACGTGTGAACGAGGGGATAGAACCAATTGACAGAAAATGAATGAAAACAAAGCGAGGGTGGTTAAAGGAACAGAACGAGTGAGAGGGCAAGGACAGAAACCTCACAGTACCCCCCCCCTCCACGGGAGCCACCCGGCGACCAGGCCGACCCGGCTCGTCAGGATGGGCCCGATGGAAGTCGGTGATCAAGCCGGGATCCACGATGAGCTGCCGGGAGACCCAGCTACGCTCCTCAGGGCCGTAGCCCTCCCAGTCCACCAGGTATTGGAACCCCCGGCCCCGCCGACGAACGCCCATCAACCGGCGGACCTGCCACTGGGGGTGACCATCCACTAGCACAGGAGGCGGCGGATCAGGAGCCGGAGGCATAAGGGGACAGAGGGAGACGGGCTTAACCCGGGAGACATGGAACACAGGGTGGATGTGCATGGATGCAGGAAGCTTCAGGCGCAGGGCCGCCGGACTGAGTACCTTCAGGACCTCGAAAGGCCCGACGAAGCGGGGGTTGAGCTTCTTGGCCGAGGACCGTAGCGGGAGGTCCTTCGCGGAGAGCCACACCCTCTGCCCAGGGCGGTAAGTCGGCGCGGGAACCCGGCGCCGGTCGGCACCACGACAGGCGCGCTCAGATGTCCGGAGCAGCGCGGTCCTGGTGATCTCCCAAACTCGACGGCAGCGGTCGAGGTGGACCTGCACGGAGGGAACTGCCACTTCCGTCTCCAGTGCGGGAAAAAGAGGGGGCTGGTAGCCCAGGGAGGCCTCAAAAGGGGAGAGGCCGGTGGCGGAACTGACCATTGAGTTGATGGAGTACTCAACCCAGGGAAGGAAACGGCTCCAGGATGCCGGCCTCTCGGCTGCCACACACCGAAGAGCAGACTCCACGCTCTGGTTCATCCTCTCCGTCTGCCCGTTTGTCTGGGGATGATAGCCAGAGGAGAGACTGACCGTTGCCCCCAATCCCTTGCAGAAAGCCCGCCATACCTGGGAGGTGAACTGGGGCCCCCGGTCAGAGACGATGTCCTGGGGAAAACCGTGAAGGCGGAACACGTGGTGCGTCAGGAGGTCCGCCGTCTCGGCTGCAGAGGGAAGCTTGGAGAGGGCCACGAGGTGGACCCCCTTGCTGAATCGATCCACAACGGTCAGAAGGCAGGTGTTCCCCTGGGAGGAGGCTAGACCAGTGACGAAGTCGAGCGCCACATGTGACCACGGACGGCTTGGAACGGGAAGGGGCTGCAAGAGCCCGGAGGGTGCCTGGTGAGAGGCCTTGCTGCGGGCACAGACCGCGCAGGCCAAGACGAACTCCTTGACGTCGTTCCGCATGGTGGGCCACCAGAAACAACGAGCCAGGAAGGAGAACGTGCGATGGACGCCTGGGTGGCAGGCGAACCGGCTGGTATGGCCCCACAGCAGTACCTGGGACCGGACAGAGTCGGGGACGAAGAGACGGCTCCTAGGGACGTTGCTTGGAGCACGTTGGAAGCGAAGGGCACGCCTCACCACACCCTCGATGCCCAAGGTGATGGCTCCAACCACTCGGGCCTCCGGGATGATGGGAGATGGGACCTCAGAGGGTGGAGCCCCCTTGGAGTGCATCCGGGACAGAGAGTCGGCCTTCGTGTTGCGGGAACCGGGGCGGAAGGTCAGCGAGAAGTCGAACCGACTGAGGAAACTGGCCCATCTCGCCTGCCGACCGTTAAGGCGCCTGGAAGCGCGGATGAACGTTAGGTTCTTGTGGTCCGTCCAGATGGTAAAAGGCTCCTCGGCACCCTCTAGCCAATGACGCCACTCCTCCAGCGCAGCCACGACCGCCAGTAGCTCCCGATTGCCGGTGTCGTAGTTCCTCTCGGCGGGGAGGAAGCGACGCGAGTAGAAGGCGCAAGGATGTACCTTCTGGTCGGAAGGAGAACGTTGGGATAGGACAGCGCCCAGACCAGAATCCGAGGCGTCCACCTCCACGATGAACTGTCTCTTGGGGTCAGGGTGGAGCAGGATAGGGGCGGAAGTGAACCTTCTCTTGAGGGAGCGGAACGCAGCGCATGCCGCTGGGGACCAGTCGAACGGCAGAGCGGGGGAGGTCAGCTTGGTAAGAGGCTCCGCCACTTGACTGTAGTTCCGGATGAACCTTCGGTAGAAGTTGGCGAACCCGAGGAAACTCTGTAACTCCTTCCGAGTGGTGGGTTCCGGCCAATCCTCCACAGCCTGGATCTTGCGAGGATCCGCTCGGGTCAAGCCCTTCTCAACGATGAAGCCCAGGTACTCGACGGAGTTGGAGTGGAAACGCCACTTCTCCGCCTTGACGAAGAGCCGATTGTGGAGGAGGCGCTCCAGCACCCGGCGAACATGCAGGATGTGTTCCTCGAGGGTCCTGGAGAAGATAAGAATGTCGTCCAGGTACACCACCACGAACACCTCCAGCATGTCACGGAGGACATCGTTCATGAGTGCCTGGAATACCGCCGGGGCGTTGGTGAGGCCGAACGGCATCACAAGGTACTCATAGTGGCCCCTGGGGGTCTTGAAGGCGGTCTTCCATTCATCGCCCTCACGGATACGGACAAGATGGTAGGCACTTCGGAGATCCAGCTTGGTGAAGAACGAGGCCTGGGTCAGTGGCTCGAAGGTGGAGCTCATGAGAGGTAGGGGGTATTTGTTCTTGATGGTGATCTCGTTGAGCTGACGATAGTCGATGCAGGGCCGCAGGTCCCCATCCTTCTTACCAACAAAGAAGAACCCGGCTGCCACCGGGGAGGAGGAAGGCCGAATGAGTCCTGCTTCCAATGACTCAGAGATGTAGAGATCCATCGCCTTCTTCTCCGGGACAGTCAGACTGTAGAGGCGGCTGCCGGGAAGGGGAGCCCCTTGGCGGAGGTCGATGGCGCAGTCATAGGGGCGGTGAGGTGGAAGGGCCTGAGCCCTGGTCTTGCTGAATACCTCCATGAGGTCGTGGTACTCGGGAGGAATGGACGAGGGGTCCGGGGGCAACTCACCAGCCGGTCTCCGGGGCGGGGGACAGGACGCCGCCTGCAGACAGCGGGCGTGACAGGAGGAGCTCCAGCCCCTGATGGTACCGGAGGACCAGGCGATGTGGGGCTCGTGCAGCGCGAGCCAGGGCCTACCCAGGACCACCGGGACAAGGGGGGATTGGGTAATGAGGAACTGGATTCTCTCGACGTGGTTCCCAGCGATGGTCAGCACGACTGGGCCGGTGCGTTGAGAGATGTCGGCCAGGCGGTGTTGGTCCAACGAAAAGATCTCCAAGGGCCTCACAAGGGCCTCAAGAGGTATGTTGGCTTGGGTAGCAAACTCGAAGTCGAGGAAGTTCTCGTCTGCCCCAGAGTCGATGAGGGCCTCCACCGTGGCACGTTGGTCCCCCCAGGCCAGGGTGACGCTCATCAGATGGTCAGGTGGTGCGCGGCGCTGGGACTGGGAAAAACGGCTCACCAGGATCTCCCGGGGTCTTGGTGAGCCCGATCTTTTGGCCGGGTAGGGCAGTCGGCGATACGGTGTCCCGCACCTCCGCAGTAGAGGCAGAGACCGGACCTGAGCCTTGCCTGACGCTCCGCCTGGCTCAGATGAGAGCGTCCCAGCTGCATGGGTTCCTCTTCGCGCACCGGACGGAGAAGCCTGTTACCATCAGTAGTGTTGGGGACGGGGCGTCCAGGAGTCCGGGGTGCTTCAGGAGGTGACAGTCGGGTCCTCTCGCGCCTTCTCTCCAGGAGGCGTCCGTCAATACGGATGACAAGGCTAAACAGCTCCTCGAGGGAGTCGGGCACCTCCCTGGTAGCGAGCTGGTCCCGGACTGCGTCACTGAGCCCCCTTATGAAGGTTAGGCGAAGAGCAGGTTCGTTCCATCCACTCTCCACCGCCGCCAGTCGAAACTCTATGACATAGTCCGTCACCCTGCCGCTCCCTTGTCGGAAGGTCCCCAACCGGGCTCCAGGGTCCAGACCTCGGGCTGGATGGTGGAACACTCTGCGGAGCTCCGCCACGAAGTCTGGGTAGGAGAACAAAAAATCTGCTTCCATTGCCCAGGAGGAAGTGACCCACTGGGCAGCATGGCCTGAAAGTAGGTTGGTTATAAAAGCAACTCGGGACCCATGAGCAGAAAAACGGCTTGGTTGATGACGGAAAACCAACTCACATTGCATGATGAATGTGGCACACTCCTCGGGATTACCGTCGAACAGCCGTGGGACGGAGAGATGGGGTTCCCGAGGTGCGAGATCTGCTGGGGCTGCGGGGAATGTTCCTGAAGGGTCTGAGAGATGAAAAGTATTAACGGCGTCGCCCAGCGAGTTAAGCTGGGCGAGAATCTCGGACTGTTGTCCCGCCATAGCGGCCATAGAACCCTGCATAGGCAAGACCTGGTCCCTGAGGTCTTGCACCGCAGCCGCAGCCCGCTCTAATTGGAGACCGTGATCCCTGGTCAACTCGACTTGAATAGCAAGTGCGGTTCTGACCCTCTCTGTGTCGGCTGGGGTCGTCATATTGTGTGTTGGATCGTAATGTTATGGTTTGACACCGACCCCAAACGCAACGACACAAGAGAGTAGGATTCAGAGTTGCCAAATACGAGGGCTTGTTTATTTGGTACTAGGAATAAGAGAAACAGGGAAAGCAAGTCAAACAAGACAGGTACAATGATCAAGGGGCAAAGTTCTGCTGCTCTGCAGCTTCTCCCGTGAGGGTTGTCTTGGGAAGCAGGTGTTGACTTCTGAACCGCTCTGCAGAATCCTCTCGGTGGTTCACAGATGTTGTTGCGAGACCGAGAGAGGGAGAGAGGGAACGAGTCAGTGACAGAGCAGTCTTAAACGAGCAGGAGAACAGGGTGTACAATTCTTCGTGTTAACAACACAGTGAGCGCAGTTCCAAACACAGCCCAAGTGAATCTCTTCGTGTTAACAACACAGAGAGCACAATTCCAAAAACAGCCCAAGTGAAACTCTTTGTGTTAACAACACAGTGAGCTAAATCCAAACACAGTCCCAGTGAATATCTTCATGTAAACACACAGTGAATATCTTCATGTAAACACACAGTGAATATCTTCATGTAAACACACAGTCCAATTGTGAAATAATATCTTCGGTGTGAGCAAACACACAAAGGGAGATGGTAGATCCCAAAAATATCATTCCATAAAGGAACAAGCAAAAATAGATAATGGCTGGGTGAGCGACTGTCTGACAAAAAGGTGGTAGTCTTCAGTGTAAGTTTACACACGAAAAACGGAATAGGTCAAGAACAGTCAAATAGATAACTCACCCAGACGAGATGCGTAATTGGAACTGGAACAACAGTGGAGGCGAGCGCGCGCCACGGGAGCAGGTATCCAAGCGAAGGCTTCTAGGAATTCCTGGAGAACAGCACAGAGAAAAAAGCAGCAGCAACAGCAACGGGGAAAAACATCCAGAGACAAATCAAGGCGACAAAACAAGACGATCCAACAACTTAGGGTGGGGAAAAACGGGGTATAAATAATGAGGGATCGATTGATTGAAAAGCGTGGGGAAGTGAGAGAACCAATCAGCGACGTCTCTGATGACGTCAACGGGGAGAAAGCAGTGACAGCTGGGGAATGTGATTGAAAAGCGTGGGGAAGTGAGAGAACCAATCAGCGACGTCTCTGATGACGTCAACGGGGAGAAACGTGTGAACGAGGGGATAGAACCAATTGACAGAAAATGAATGAAAACAAAGCGAGGGTGGTTAAAGGAACAGAACGAGTGAGAGGGCAAGGACAGAAACCTCACATAAACACCAGAGTAAATTTTCTTTTAAACGTTTAAAAATAATTTTAAAATATCAACTAAAACAGTTACAGGTAGTCACACAATGGTCTGAAATCATACGTTTAAAACATTTCAAGGGAAGGGAGAACCTCCAATTTCAGCGTGAGTTGAAGGACATTCCATGAGTTAGAGGCATCAAAGGAAAAGGCTGACTTCCCTAGCTCAGAACAAATTTGAGGAACCCTAAGAACCATCCAGTCATTCGATCGAGTTGAATAGGTTCCAATATTCCAATCTAACAGTGAGGAGATATAAACAGGTTGTTTACCAATAATATCATATCTGTCACCAGTTATAAATCTGAGAGCTGAGTGATATGCAGAATCCAGAGGTTTAAGAGTTGATGCTGCAGCATGCCTATAAATTACATCACCATAGTCCAAAACTGATAAGAAGACTGATTCCACAATTCTTTTTCTACTAAATAGAGGAAAATTGGATCTGTTTCTGTACAGGAAACCGATTTTCTGTCGCAGTTTAGAGGCAAGATTTTCCACATGGAACTTAAATGTTAATTTCTCTATACAAGAACCACATCAGTTCTTTCCTTAAAGTGACCTTTATTTTCCCCGTTCCTTTAAAGTGTCCTTTCCATTTTGTTTAAAGGGACCGTTTGTGTGTGAGTGAATGCAGCGTGTGTGTTGTCGTGTGTTGTTACTGTAACTCTCTCACCTGCGCAGACGGGGCAGCACTCCCCCGGCACGCTGATGGTGTTGACACAGGGGGACAGGCAGCGCACCTCTGAGCAGGTGGTCACGCCCCCCACACACATACAGGCCATGCAGGGGGTGGAGTCTGCAAACCAGCTGGTGCCCTCAGGATGCTCCGCCCCTCCATACATACAGCCTGAGAGGAGGAGGAGTCATGTCACTCATACGTACAGCCTGAGAGGAGGAGTCATGTCACTCATACGTACAGCCTGAGAGGAGGAGGAGGAGTCATGTCACTCATACATACAGCCTGAGAGGAGGAGGAGGAGTCATGTCACTCATACGTACAGCCTGAGAGGAGGAGGAGGAGTCATGTCACTCATACATACAGCCTGAGAGGAGGAGTCGTCATGTCACTCATACATACAGCCTGAGAGGAGGAGGAGTCATGTCACTCATACATACAGCCTGAGAGGAGGAGGAGGAGTCATGTCACTCATACATACAGCCTGAGAGGAGGAGGAGTCATGTCACTCATACATACAGCCTGAGAGGAGGAGGAGTCATGTCACTAGTCATCATACAGCCTGAGAGGAGGAGGAGTCATGTCACTCATACATACAGCCTGAGAGGAGGAGGAGGAGTCATGTCACTCATACGTACAGCCTGAGAGGAGGAGGAGTCATGTCACTACTAGTCATCATACAACCTGAGAGGAGGAGGAGTCATGTCACTACTAGTCATCATACAGCCTGAGAGGAGGAGGAGTCATGTCACTCATACATACAGCCTGAGAGGAGGAGGAGTCATGTCACTCATACATACAGCCTGAGAGGAGGAGGAGTCATGTCACTCATACATACAGCCTGAGAGGAGGAGGAGTCATGTCACGACTAGTCATCATACAGCCTGAGAGGAGGAGGAGTCATGTCACTCATACATACAACCTGAGAGGAGGAGGAGTCATGTCACTCATACATACAGCCTGAGAGGAGGAGGAGGAGTCATGTCACTCATACATACAGCCTGAGAGGAGGAGGAGTCATGTCACTCATACATACAGCCTGAGAGGAGGAGGAGTCATGTCACTACTAGTCATCATACAACCTGAGAAGAGGAGGAGTCATGTCACTCATACATACAGCCTGAGAGGAGGAGGAGTCATGTACTTTCTGACCCTTGACCCTTGACGTGCACACACTATTCATAACGTTACCTCTACAGCGAGGACAGCAGGCCCCTGGATCAGTCACTGTGATACAGGCCAGCAGCTTGGGACACTCAGGAGGTACACAGCTCACCTCTCCCTCCTGAGACACACACACACACACATTCATTACCACTGAGGAACAACAACAACAACAACAACAACAACAACAACAACAACAACAACAACAACAACAACAACAACAACAACAACAACAGGTAAACACACACATTCATTACCACTGAACAACAACAACAACAACAACAACAACAACAACTCAGACCTGACAGGTGCAGGTAGAGCAGCGGTTGGTGCTGTGGGTCCATTTCTGTCCATCGCTGTACTCCTGTCCATTCAACATGCACACTGAGACAGAGGAGAGACAGCCAATCAGATCATCAGGAAAACGTGGAGACAGTGAGCTGTCCACCCAACATCTGTAATACCTGTCCAACATCTGTAATACCTGTCCAACATCTGTAATACCTGTCCCCCCAACATCTGTAATACCTGTTCACCCAACATATGTAATACCTGTCCACCCAACATCTGTAATACCTGTCCCCCCAACATCTGTAATTAGGGTTGCCACCCGTCCCTTAAAATACGGAATCGTCCCGTAATTGGAAACTAAAAGACGCGTTCCGTATTGAACTGATACGGGACGCCCTTTGTCCCGTATTTTAAGGTTGCCAGTTTAGTGAGAGAAATGGGCCAGCCGACCTACAAAAACAAGCAAAAGTGTGTCCAAAAGTTGCGGGAAATAAACAGACTTGGCAACTCTGGTATGATGGGCGTGCGCTCAGCAGCTCACCGACCAATGACAATTAGCGCTTTCACGTTGCTAAGAAGAGTTCTGTGCCGTTGTGCCAATCCTCTGTCTGTGCACTGCGTGATTTCTTTTTGAAGACACTGTGACTCCACCGCGTCCTAAAAAGACAAAACGCCTCCAGAAATACAGACCTGAGTGGGAAGAGGCAAACCACTGGCTTGATAGCGTCAGTGGAGATGTTTACAAAGCAAACTGCAAAGTATGTAGGTGTGTGTTTCTGTGGCGCATGGTGGACTGACTGATCTCAGACAGCATGCCTCAGGAGAACAACATGCCAGAAATATAAGAACGCAAAGGACACAAGCACAGGTGTCACAGTTCTTCATGACTGAAACATCTCCTGAGATTGATTCGGTATGGGATATTACATCTTATTGATCTGGTTGTGTTTTTAACTAGATGTCAGTATTTATATTTACCTGCCCTGGCAGCCAGCTGCCTACTCTTCTTTGCACTTTATTTTTTATTAATCTTTTAATTTGGGTCACACAAGTGTTTCATTGTATTATTGTCCTCTTTCAGTAAAAGTGTTCCCAGGCTTTGTTTTTACAGCACTTTATATGCATACAGTATTATGCTCAAGTTGTTATGGTTTGACACCGACCCCAAACGCAACGACACAAGAGAGTAGGATTCAGAGTTGCCAAAAACAGGGGCTTGTTTATTGAGACTAATTAAACAGCATAGAATAGGAAGAGTCTAAACAAGACAGGAATTCAAGCAAGGATGAAAATGTTCTGCTGCTCTGCAGCTTCTCCCGAGGTGGTAGTAGGGGGTAGCAGATGCTGACGTCAGAGCCGCTCTGCAGACTTCTCTCGGCAGAATCTCCGAGGTGATGCGGGACCGAGAGAGAGAGAGAGGGAGCGAGTCAACACAGGGTGCAGGTAGAACGAGCAGGAGAACAGGAGAGGTGACTTGTACCCAAAAACAAAAGTTATCCAAGTGAACTAATCTTCGTGTAAACACACACAGTGAGCAATGTTCCAAAACACAATCCCAAGTGAAAAATATCTTCGGTGCAAAAATAGACACTGAGAGCGAAGTCCAAAATACAATCCAGTGTGATAATATCTTCGGTGTGATAAACACACAGTGGGAGATGTTAGGTCAAAATATTATCCCAGTGAAACAATCAAAAAGGCAACCGCTGGGTGAGTGATAAAAGGTGGTAATCTTCAGTGTTATAAAAACACACGAAAACGGAATCTGATCAAAGACAGTCATTAAAAACTCACCCAGGCGTTGTGCGTAAAGAGCGCTGGAACAGCAGCGGAGCGAGCGCGTCGCCACGGGAAAAAGGTGTCCAAGAGGAAGGCTTCTTGGATATCCTGGAGGTAAAGCACAGGGAACAACAGCAGCAGCAGGAACGGCGAATGCAAACAGAAAATATCAAAACGATCCAACCAAAACTTGAGTGGGGAAACGGGGTATAAATAATACGGGGATGCTTGATTGACAAGCAGTGACAGCTGGGGAATGTGATTGAAAAGCGTGTGGACGGGAGAGAACCAATCAACGACGTCTCTGGGAAGAAGCGTGTGAATGGGGGAATGAAATGATTAACAGAAAACAAATGGAAAACAGAGCGAGGTGGTTTAAAGGAACAGAGCGAGTAAGTGAGCATGGACAGAAACCTCACAGTACCCCCTCCTCCACGGGAGCCACCCGGCGACCAGGCCGACCCGGCTCGTCAGGATGGGCACGATGGAAGTCAGTGATCAAGCCGGGATCCACGATGAGCTGCCGGGAGACCCAGCTACGCTCCTCAGGGCCGTAACCCTCCCAGTCCACCAGGTATTGGAACCCCCGGCCCCGCCGACGAACGCCCATCAACCGGCGGACCTGCCACTGGGGGTGACCATCCACCAACACGGGAGGCGGAGGATCAGGAGCTGGAGGCATAAGGGGACTGAGGGAGACAGGCTTAACCCGGGAGACATGGAACACAGGGTGGATGTGCATGGACGCAGGAAGCTTCAGGCGCAGGGCCGCCGGACTGAGTACCTTCAGGACCTCGAAAGGTCCGACGAAACGGGGGTTGAGCTTCTTGGCCGAGGACCGTAGCGGGAGGTCCCTTGCGGAGAACCACACCCTCTGCCCAGGGCGGTAAGTCGGCGCAGGAACCCGGCGCCGGTCGGCACCACGACAGGCGCGCTCAGATGTCCGGAGCAGCGCGGTCCTGGTGATCTCCCAAACTCGTCGGCAGCGGTCGAGGTGGACCTGCACGGAGGGAACTGCCACTTCCGCCTCCTGTGCGGGGAAAAGAGGGGGTTGGTAGCCCAGGGAAACCTCAAAGGGTGAGAGGCCGGTGGCGGAACTGACCATTGAATTGATGGAGTATTCAACCCAGGGAAGGAAACGGCTCCAGGATGCCGGTCTCTCGGCTGCCACACACCGAAGAGCAGACTCCACGCTCTGGTTCATCCTCTCCGTCTGCCCGTTAGTCTGGGGATGATAACCAGAGGAAAGACTGACCGTTGCCCCCAATCCCTTGCAAAAGGCCCGCCATACCTGGGAGGTGAACTGGGGCCCCCGGTCAGAGACGATGTCCTGGGGAAACCCATGAAGGCGGAACACGTGGTGAGTCAGGAGGTCCGCCGTCTCGGCCGCCGAGGGAAGCTTGGAAAGGGCCACGAGGTGAACCCCCTTGCTGAATCGATCCACCACGGTCAAAAGGCAGGTGTTCCCCTGGGAGGAGGGCAGACCTGTGACGAAGTCCAGCGCCACATGTGACCACGGACGGCTCGGAACGGGAAGTGGCTGCAAGAGCCCGGAGGGTGCCTGGTGAGAGGCCTTGCTGCGGGCACAGACCGCGCAGGCCAATACGAACTCCTTGACGTCGTTCCGCATAGTGGGCCACCAGAAACGACGAGCCAGGAAGGAGAACGTGCGATGGACGCCAGGGTGGCAGGCGAACCGGCTGGTGTGGCCCCAAAGCAGTACCCGGGACCGGGCAGAGTCGGGGACGAAGAGACGATGCATAGGGACGTTGCTAGGAGCACGCTGGAAGCGTAGGGCACGCCTAACCACACCCTCGATGCCCAAGGTGATGGCTCCAACCACTCGGGCCTCCGGGAGGATGGGAGTAGGGTCCTCAGAGGGTGGAGCCCCCTTGGAGTGTAACCGGGACAGGGAGTCGGCCTTCGTGTTGCGGGAACCGGGGCGGAAGGTCAGCGAGAAGTCGAACCGACTGAGGAAACTGGCCCATCTCGCCTGCCGACCGTTGAGGCGCCTGGAAGCGCGGATGAACGTCAGGTTCTTGTGGTCCGTCCAGATGGTAAAAGGCTCCTCGGCACCCTCTAGCCACTCTTCCAACGCAGCCACGACCGCCAGCAGCTCCCGATTGCCGGTGTCGTAGTTCCTCTCGGCAGGGAGGAAGCGACGCGAGTAGAAGGCGCAAGGATGCACCTTCTGGTCCGAAAGAGAACGTTGGGATAGGACAGCGCCCAGGCCAGTATCCGAGGCGTCCACCTCCACAATGAACTGTCTCTTGGGGTCAGGGTGGAGCAGGATAGGGGCGGAAGTGAACCTCTTCTTGAGGGAGCGGAACGCAGCGCATGCCGCTGGGGACCAGTCGAACGGCAGAGCGGGGGAGGTCAGCTTGGTAAGTGGCTCCGCCACTTGACTGTAGTTCCGGATGAACCTTCGGTAGAAGTTGGCGAACCCGAGGAAACTCTGTAACTCCTTCCGAGTGGTGGGTTCAGGCCAATCCTCCACAGCTTGGATCTTGCGAGGATCCGCTCGGGTCAAGCCCTTCTCAACGATGAAGCCCAGGTAGTCGACGGAGTCGGAGTGGAAACGGCACTTCTCCGCCTTGACGAAGAGCCGATTGTGGAGGAGGCGCTCCAGCACACGGCGGACATGCTGGATGTGTTCCTCGAGGGTCCTGGAGAAGATGAGAATGTCGTCCAGGTACACCACCACGAACACCTCCAGCATGTCACGAAGGACGTCGTTCATGAGTGCCTGGAATACCGCCGGGGCGTTGGTGAGGCCGAACGGCATCACTAGGTACTCGTAGTGGCCCCTGGGGGTCTTGAAGGCGGTCTTCCATTCATCGCCCTCACGGATACGGACAAGATGGTAGGCACTCCGGAGGTCCAGCTTGGTGAAGAACGAGGCCTGGGTCAGTGGCTCGAAGGTGGAGCTCATGAGAGGTAGAGGGTACTTGTTCTTGATGGTGATCTCGTTGAGCTGACGATAGTCGATGCAGGGTCGCAGGTCCCCATCCTTCTTACCAACAAAGAAGAAACCGGCCGCCACCGGGGAGGAGGAAGGCCGAATGAGTCCTGCTTCCAATGACTCAGAGATGTAGAGATCCATCGCCTTCTTCTCCGGAACGGTCAGACTGTAGAGGCGGCTGCCGGGAAGGGGAGCCCCTTGGCGGAGGTCGATGACGCAGTCATAGGGGCGGTGAGGTGGAAGGGCCTGAGCCCTGGATTTACTGAAAACCTCCAAGAGGTCGTGGTACTCGGGAGGTATGGACGAGAGGTCCGGAGGCAACTCACCAGCGGGCCTCCGGGGCGGGGGACAGGACGCCGCCTGCAGACACAGGGCGTGACAGGAGGAGCTCCAGCCCTTGATGGTACCGGAGGACCAGGCGATGTGGGGCTCGTGCAGCGCGAGCCAGGGCCTACCCAGGACCACCGGGACAAGGGGGGATTGGGTGATGAGGAACTGGATTCTCTCGACGTGGTTACCAGCGATGGTCAGCACGACTGGGCCGGTGCGTTGAGAGATGTCGGCCAGGCGGTGTTGGTCCAACGAGAAGATCTCCAAGGGCCTCACAAGGTCCTCAAGTGGAATGTTGGCTCGGGTAGCGAACTCGAAGTCGAGGAAATTCTCGTCTGCCCCAGAGTCGATGAGGGCCTCCACCGTGGCACGTTGGTCCCCCCAGGCCAGGGTGACGCTCATCAGATGGTCAGGTGGTGCGCGGCGCTGGGAATGGGAAAAACGGCTCACCAGGATCTCCCGGGGTCTCGGCGAGCCTGATCTTTTGGTCGGGTGGGGCAGTCGGCGATTCGGTGTCCCGCACCTCCGCAGTAGAGGCAGAGACCGGACCTGAGCCTTGCCTCACGCTCCGCCTGGCTCAGATGAGAGCGTCCCAGCTGCATGGGTTCCTCCTCGCGAACCGAACGGGGAGGCCTGCTACCACCAGTAGTGTTGAGGACAGGGCGTCCAGGAGTGACGTCATGCGTCCGGGGAATCCGGGGTACCTCAGGAGGTAACAGTCGGGTCCTCTCGCGCCTTCTCTCCAGGAGGCGTCCGTCGATGCGGATGACGAGGCTAAACAGGTCCTCGAGGGAGTCGGGCAACTCCCGGGTAGCGAGCTGGTCCCGGACTGCGTCACTGAGCCCCCTCAAGAAGGTTAGGCGAAGTGCAGGGTCGTTCCATCCACTCTCCACCGCCGCCAGTCGAAACTCCAGGACATAGTCCGTCACCCTGCCGCTCCCCTGTCGGAAAGTCCCCAACCGGGCTCCAGGGTCCAGACCTCGGGCTGGATGGTGGAACACTCTGCGGAGCTCCGCCACGAAGTCTGGATAGGAGAAAACAAAATCTGCATCTATTGCCCAGGAGGAAGTGACCCACTGGGCAGCATGGCCTGAAAGCAAGTTCGTCATATAAGCCACTTGGGACCCTCGAGCAGTAAAACGGCTTGGTTGATGACGGAAAACCAACTCACATTGCATGATGAATGTGGCACACTCCTCGGGATTGCCGTCGAACAGCCATGGGACGGAGAGACGGGGTTCCCGAGGTGCGGGATCTGCTGGGGCTGCGGTGAATGCTCCTGAAGGATGTGAAGGAAGTAAAGCATTAACGGTGTCGCTCAGCGAGTGAAGCTGAGCGAGAATACCGGATTGTTGTCCCGCCAGAGCGGCCATTGACCCTTGAATAGGCAGGACCTGTTCCCTGAGATCCTGCACCGCAGCCGCAGCCCTCTCTAGTTGGTGACTGTGATCCCTGGTCAACTCGACTTGATTAGCAAGTGCGGTTCTGACCCTCTCTGTGTCGGCTGGGGTCGTCATTTTGGGTTGGATCGTAACCCTCCCAGTCCACCAGGTATTGGAACCCCCGGCCCCGCCGACGAACGCCCATCTACCGGCGGACCTGCCACTGGGGGTGACCATCCACCAACACGGGAGGCGGAGGATCAGGAGCTGGAGGCATAAGGGGACTGAGGGAGACGGGCTTAACCCGGGAGACATGGAACACGGGGTGGATGTGCATGGACGCAGGAAGCTTCAGGCGCAGGGCCGCCGGACTGAGTACCTTCAGGACCTCGAAAGGTCCGACGAAACGGGGGTTGAGCTTCTTGGCCGAGGACCGTAGCGGGAGGTCCCTTGCGGAGAACCACACCCTCTGCCCAGGGCGGTAAGTCGGCGCAGGAACCCGGCGCCGGTCGGCACCACGACAGGCGCGCTCAGATGTCCGGAGCAGCGCGGTCCTGGTGATCTCCCAAACTCGTCGGCAGCGGTCGAGGTGGACCTGCACGGAGGGAACTGCCACTTCCGCCTCCTGTGCGGGGAAAAGAGGGGGTTGGTAGCCCAGGGAAACCTCAAAGGGTGAGAGGCCGGTGGCGGAACTGACCATTGAATTGATGGAGTATTCAACCCAGGGAAGGAAACGGCTCCAGGATGCCGGTCTCTCGGCTGCCACACACCGAAGAGCAGACTCCACGCTCTGGTTCATCCTCTCCGTCTGCCCGTTAGTCTGGGGATGATAACCAGAGGAAAGACTGACCGTTGCCCCCAATCCCTTGCAAAAGGCCCGCCATACCTGGGAGGTGAACTGGGGCCCCCGGTCAGAGACGATGTCCTGGGGAAACCCATGAAGGCGGAACACGTGGTGAGTCAGGAGGTCCGCCGTCTCGGCCGCCGAGGGAAGCTTGGAAAGGGCCACGAGGTGAACCCCCTTGCTGAATCGATCCACCACGGTCAAAAGGCAGGTGTTCCCCTGGGAGGAGGGCAGACCTGTGACGAAGTCCAGCGCCACATGTGACCACGGACGGCTCGGAACGGGAAGTGGCTGCAAGAGCCCGGAGGGTGCCTGGTGAGAGGCCTTGCTGCGGGCACAGACCGCGCAGGCCAATACGAACTCCTTGACGTCGTTCCGCATGGTGGGCCACCAGAAACGACGAGCCAGGAAAGAGAACGTGCGATGGACGCCAGGGTGGCAGGCGAACCGGCTGGTGTGGCCCCAAAGCAGTACCCGGGACCGGGCAGAGTCGGGGACGAAGAGACGATGCATAGGGACGTTGCTAGGAGCACGCTGGAAGCGTAGGGCACGCCTAACCACACCCTCGATGCCCAAGGTGATGGCTCCAACCACTCGGGCCTCCGGGAGGATGGGAGTAGGGTCCTCAGAGGGTGGAGCCCCCTTGGAGTGTAACCGGGACAGGGAGTCGGCCTTCGTGTTGCGGGAACCGGGGCGGAAGGTCAGCGAGAAGTCGAACCGACTGAGGAAACTGGCCCATCTCGCCTGCCGACCGTTGAGGCGCCTGGAAGCGCGGATGAACGTCAGGTTCTTGTGGTCCGTCCAGATGGTAAAAGGCTCCTCGGCACCCTCTAGCCACTCTTCCAACGCAGCCACGACCGCCAGCAGCTCCCGATTGCCGGTGTCGTAGTTCCTCTCGGCAGGGAGGAAGCGACGCGAGTAGAAGGCGCAAGGATGCACCTTCTGGTCCGAAAGAGAACGTTGGGATAGGACAGCGCCCAGGCCAGTATCCGAGGCGTCCACCTCCACAATGAACTGTCTCTTGGGGTCAGGGTGGAGCAGGATAGGGGCGGAAGTGAACCTCTTCTTGAGGGAGCGGAACGCAGCGCATGCCGCTGGGGACCAGTCGAACGGCAGAGCGGGGGAGGTCAGCTTGGTAAGTGGCTCCGCCACTTGACTGTAGTTCCGGATGAACCTTCGGTAGAAGTTGGCGAACCCGAGGAAACTCTGTAACTCCTTCCGAGTGGTGGGTTCAGGCCAATCCTCCACAGCTTGGATCTTGCGAGGATCCGCTCGGGTCAAGCCCTTCTCAACGATGAAGCCCAGGTAGTCGACGGAGTCGGAGTGGAAACGGCACTTCTCCGCCTTGACGAAGAGCCGATTGTGGAGGAGGCGCTCCAGCACACGGCGGACATGCTGGATGTGTTCCTCGAGGGTCCTGGAGAAGATGAGAATGTCGTCCAGGTACACCACCACGAACACCTCCAGCATGTCACGAAGGACGTCGTTCATGAGTGCCTGGAATACCGCCGGGGCGTTGGTGAGGCCGAACGGCATCACTAGGTACTCGTAGTGGCCCCTGGGGGTCTTGAAGGCGGTCTTCCATTCATCGCCCTCACGGATACGGACAAGATGGTAGGCACTCCGGAGGTCCAGCTTGGTGAAGAACGAGGCCTGGGTCAGTGGCTCGAAGGTGGAGCTCATGAGAGGTAGAGGGTACTTGTTCTTGATGGTGATCTCGTTGAGCTGACGATAGTCGATGCAGGGTCGCAGGTCCCCATCCTTCTTACCAACAAAGAAGAAACCGGCCGCCACCGGGGAGGAGGAAGGCCGAATGAGTCCTGCTTCCAATGACTCAGAGATGTAGAGATCCATCGCCTTCTTCTCCGGAACGGTCAGACTGTAGAGGCGGCTGCCGGGAAGGGGAGCCCCTTGGCGGAGGTCGATGGCGCAGTCATAGGGGCGGTGAGGTGGAAGGGCCTGAGCCCTGGATTTACTGAAAACCTCCAAGAGGTCGTGGTACTCGGGAGGTATGGACGAGAGGTCCGGAGGCAACTCACCAGCGGGCCTCCGGGGCGGGGGACAGGACGCCGCCTGCAGACACAGGGCGTGACAGGAGGAGCTCCAGCCCTTGATGGTACCGGAGGACCAGGCGATGTGGGGCTCGTGCAGCGCGAGCCAGGGCCTACCCAGGACCACCGGGACAAGGGGGGATTGGGTGATGAGGAACTGGATTCTCTCGGCGTGGTTACCAGCGATGGTCAGCACGACTGGGCCGGTGCGTTGAGAGATGTCGGCCAGGCGGTGTTGGTCCAACGAGAAGATCTCCAAGGGCCTCACAAGGTCCTCAAGTGGAATGTTGGCTCGGGTAGCGAACTCGAAGTCGAGGAAATTCTCGTCTGCCCCAGAGTCGATGAGGGCCTCCACCGTGGCACGTTGGTCCCCCCAGGCCAGGGTGACGCTCATCAGATGGTCAGGTGGTGCGCGGCGCTGGGAATGGGAAAAACGGCTCACCAGGATCTCCCGGGGTCTCGGCGAGCCTGATCTTTTGGCCGGGTGGGGCAGTCGGCGATTCGGTGTCCCGCACCTCCGCAGTAGAGGCAGAGACCGGACCTGAGCCTTGCCTCACGCTCCGCCTGGCTCAGATGAGAGCGTCCCAGCTGCATGGGTTCCTCCTCGCGAACCGAACGGGGAGGCCTGCTACCACCAGTAGTGTTGAGGACAGGGCGTCCAGGAGTGACGTCATGCGTCCGGGGAATCCGGGGTACCTCAGGAGGTAACAGTCGGGTCCTCTCGCGCCTTCTCTCCAGGAGGCGTCCGTCGATGCGGATGACGAGGCTAAACAGGTCCTCGAGGGAGTCGGGCAACTCCCGGGTAGCGAGCTGGTCCCGGACTGCGTCACTGAGCCCCCTCAAGAAGGTTAGGCGAAGTGCAGGGTCGTTCCATCCACTCTCCACCGCCGCCAGTCGAAACTCCAGGACATAGTCCGTCACCCTGCCGCTCCCCTGTCGGAAAGTCCCCAACCGGGCTCCAGGGTCCAGACCTCGGGCTGGATGGTGGAACACTCTGCGGAGCTCCGCCACGAAGTCTGGATAGGAGAAAACAAAATCTGCATCTATTGCCCAGGAGGAAGTGACCCACTGGGCAGCATGGCCTGAAAGCAAGTTCGTCATATAAGCCACTTGGGACCCTCGAGCAGTAAAACGGCTTGGTTGATGACGGAAAACCAACTCACATTGCATGATGAATGTGGCACACTCCTCGGGATTGCCGTCGAACAGCCATGGGACGGAGAGACGGGGTTCCCGAGGTGCGGGATCTGCTGGGGCTGCGGTGAACGCTCCTGAAGGATGTGAAGGAAGTAAAGCATTAACGGTGTCGCTCAGCGAGTGAAGCTGAGCGAGAATACCGGATTGTTGTCCCGCCAGAGCGGCCATTGACCCTTGAATAGGCAGGACCTGTTCCCTGAGATCCTGCACCGCAGCCGCAGCCCTCTCTAGTTGGTGACTGTGATCCCTGGTCAACTCGACTTGATTAGCAAGTGCGGTTCTGACCCTCTCTGTGTCGGCTGGGGTCGTCATTTTGGGTTGGATCGTAATGTTATGGTTTGACACCGACCCCAAACGCAACGACACAAGAGAGTAGGATTCAGAGTTGCCAAAAACAGGGGCTTGTTTATTGAGACTAATTAAACAGCATAGAATAGGAAGAGTCTAAACAAGACAGGAATTCAAGCAAGGATGAAAATGTTCTGCTGCTCTGCAGCTTCTCCCGAGGTGGTAGTAGGGGGTAGCAGATGCTGACGTCAGAGCCGCTCTGCAGACTTCTCTCGGCAGAATCTCCGAGGTGATGCGGGACCGAGAGAGAGAGAGAGGGAGCGAGTCAACACAGGGTGCAGGTAGAACGAGCAGGAGAACAGGAGAGGTGACTTGTACCCAAAAACAAAAGTTATCCAAGTGAACTAATCTTCGTGTAAACACACACAGTGAGCAATGTTCCAAAACACAATCCCAAGTGAAAAATATCTTCGGTGCAAAAATAGACACGAGAGCGAAGTCCAAAATACAATCCAGTGTGATAATATCTTCGGTGTGATAAACACACAGTGGGAGATGTTAGGTCAAAATATTATCCCAGTGAAACAATCAAAAAGGCAACCGCTGGGTGAGTGACTGTCTGATAAAAGGTGGTAATCTTCAGTGTTATAAAAACACACGAAAACGGAATCTGATCAAAGACAGTCATTAAAAACTCACCCAGGCGTTGTGCGTAAAGAGCGCTGGAACAGCAGCGGAGCGAGCGCGTCGCCACGGGAAAAAGGTGTCCAAGAGGAAGGCTTCTTGGATATCCTGGAGGTAAAGCACAGGGAACAACAGCAGCAGCAGGAACGGCGAATGCAAACAGAAAATATCAAAACGATCCAACCAAAACTTGAGTGGGGAAACGGGGTATAAATAATACGGGGATGCTTGATTGACAAGCAGTGACAGCTGGGGAATGTGATTGAAAAGCGTGTGGACGGGAGAGAACCAATCAACGACGTCTCTGGGAAGAAGCGTGTGAATGGGGGAATGAAATGATTAACAGAAAACAAATGGAAAACAGAGCGAGGTGGTTTAAAGGAACAGAGCGAGTAAGTGAGCATGGACAGAAACCTCACACAAGTTGAGGCTATAGTTCAGCCAATTTATTTAAACAATGTTAAATGCAAATAAAGCACTTTAAACTTTAAGTATAACTAAATGCTTTCTT
>NC_140182.1:12456184-12488684 GCF_963971535.1 Notolepis coatsorum
ACTGAATTACTTACAAGCATTGAATTACTCACAAGCACTGAATTACTCACAAGCACTGAATTACTCACTAGCACTGAATTACTCACTAGCATTGAATTATTCACTAGCATTGAATTACTCACAAGCATTGAATTACTCACAAGCATTGAATTACTCACAATCACTTAATTACTCACAAGCATTGAATTACTCACAATCACTGAATTACTCACAAGCATTGAATTACTCACAAAAACTGAATTACTCACAAGCATTGAATTATGCACTAGCATTGAATTACTCACAAGCACTGAATTACTCACAAGCATTGAATTACTCACAAGCACTGAATTATTCACAAGCATTGAATTACTCACAAGCACTGAATTACTCACAATCATTGAATTACTCACAATCACTGAATTACTCACAAGCATTGAATTACTCACAAGCACTGAATTACTCACAAGCATTGAATTACGCACTAGCATTGAATTACTCACAAGCACTGAATTACTCACAAGCATTGAATTACTCACAAGCACTGAATTATTCACAAGCATTGAATTACTCACAAGCACTGAATTACTCACAAGCACTGAATTACTCACAAGCAGTTTTTCTGAGCTGACCTAGCCACCACCTTGAAACCATTGTAGCTTATAGCTTTCAATATAAATAGTATAGTATCAATTATTCATTACAGTCTGGCCCACAGGTGAACCAGTCTGGCCCACAGGTGAACCAGTCTGACCCACAGGTGAACCAGTCTGACCCACAGGTGAACCAGCCTGACCCACAGGTGAACCAGTCTGGCCCACAGGTGAACCGGTCTGACCCACAGGTGAACCAGTCTGACCCACAGGTGAACCAGCTTGACCCACAGGTGAACCAGCCTGACCCACAGGTGAACCAGTCTGACCCACAGGTGAACCAGTCTGACCCACAGGTGAACCAGTCTGACCCACAGGTGAACCAGTCTGACCCACAGGTGAACCAGTCTGACCCACAGGTGAACCAGCTTGACCCACAGGTGAACCAGTCTGACCCACAGGTGAACCAGTCAGCCTGTATCTGAGGACAGAGCAGCCACAGGGGATGAGGACAGAATGAGGACAGAATGGGGACAGGATGATGACAGGATGAGGACAGGATAGGGACAGGATGATGACAGGATGAGGACAGGATGGGGACAGGATGAGGATAGGATGAGGACAGGATGAGGACAGGATGAGGACAGGATGAGGACAGGATGAGGACAGGATGAGGACAGAAGACAGTACCTTCACAGACAGAGCAGCCGCAGGGGCCGAGGACAGGATGAGGACAGTGGGCTGGAGGACATGGCTTCTTCTTACACCTCACTGAGCCGCTCTGCAAGTCAAAATACATCAATCAATACCTAACATGACCTGTTATCACGACCTGCTGTTATCATGACCTGTTATCATGACCTGCTGTTATCATGACCTGTTATCATGACCTGTTAACATGACCTGTTATCATGACCTGCTGTTATCATGACCTGTTATCATGACCTGCTGTTATCATGACCTGTTATCATGACCTGCTGTTATCATGACCTGTTATCATGACCTGTTATCATGACCTGTTATCATGACCTGTTATCATGACCTGTTATCATGACCTGCTGTTATCATGACCTGTTAACATGACCTGTTATCATGACCTGTTATCATGACCTGTTATCATGACCTGTTATCATGACCTGTTAACATGACCTGTTAACACATTGGGTGCCATGCAGTATGCCCATCTTTGACACTCTCTGCCAGTGCTGTAAGCCTACGTTATATTTTTCCATTCATACATTGTCGTGTTAGTACCGTCGAGAATATAAGTATGTTTTTAGACTGTATAGCAGTCATTCCTAGAATGCGCGCTATAGGCCCCGACGCGTATTATACATTATCGATTAGCGTTTCGTCCCTATACACGCTATATTAAAAATGTCAAATGCATATGATCGCTATACATTATGCTCCATCATGCGTGAAGGAAAGGGGGGGGGTCGTTTATGATTCCTTGATTGTCACTAACGGCTTCCTTTAGTAAGACACCATACGTTGATCGGACAGATTGCAATGAAATAAATGGACAATCGAGCTGGAAATAACGTTAGATTCCTCTTACCTCTGGCCGATGCGTCTGGAGAAAAAAAAATCCAATTATTTGACGTCGATCTGCTAGATCCATTTTCCGTTTGTATGACACAATAAACGCCAAAAGCATATTGATTCTTGCATCTCGAAAGCGATCCAATGTACCCGAGGTGTGTATATTGATCCTCGTTACAAGATATCTCTGGCGGAGCCTTTTCCCAGATGCACCGAGCGCCACTTTAGAGTGGAGTGTAACTCTCCCGAAATCCACCAGGCGGCGGTATTGAGGCGTTGCAATATCAGACAGGGTCCAGCTGGCTCCCGGAGGCTTCCTGGATGAATTATGAATGCCAATAGCGAATAAAAGAAATAACGATGATAACAACGAGTTTACTCGTTGTTGGCACTCAACGCATGGTGGCCAATAACGAGTATACTCGTTATTGGCAATTAATGTGTTAACATGACCTGTTATCATAACCTGTTATCATGACCTGTTAACATGACCTGTTAACATGACCTGTTATCATGACCTGTTAACATGACCTGTTATCATGACCTGTTAACATGACCTGGCAGATGTATGCTTGTATGTATGTGTGTGTGTGTGTGTGTGTGTGTGTGTGTGTGTGTGTGTGTGTGTGTGTGTGTGTGTGTGTGTGTGTGTGTGTGTGTGTGTGTGTGTGTGTGTGTGTGTGTGTGTGTGTGTGTGTGTGTGTGTGTGTGTGTGTGTGTGTGTGTGTGTGTGTGTGTGTGTGTGTGTGTGGGGGGGGGGGTGTATTACCTGGCAGGTACACTCAGAGCAGGGGTTATTTGGGTCAGGGATGGACTGGCCATTGGTCAGAACTACGTTGTTATGGAAACAACCTGTCAAATCAAGACATCCAGCTATGTTACCATCATTCAATAGCGGAAATGAGGAAGGAACAAAAAAGTATAAACAAATAATGGATTTACCTATAATGTAAGTATGTAATAATGAATGTATGAAAATATCTAACCCTAACTAACCTTACTGTCATGCACTTGTCCTAATATACACTGTAGCACTCAACACTTTGATGAACATTGTTACTCGGCTGATAGAGTTGTGCCCTTCCTGATGAGTTGTCATACAGAACTTGTAAGTCGCTTTGGATAAAAGCGTCAGCTAAATGACTAAATGTAAATGTAAATGAAAGGAGCTTGATGACTTATCACCATTATGGAAGGTGCTTGATGACTTGATCACATGCATCTCTCTACAGGACTCTGGTTCCTACACTACACATCTCTATACAGGACCCTGGTACCTACTGTTACATTCTCCACAGCACTGTCCTGGGAGGGTGAAGGGATGAGTACAGTCCACATAGCAAGGCAGTCGGCTGCAGACAACATCCCCTCCATAGCAAGTGCAGACACTGCAGGGGTCGTCCTCACTCACAAACTCATAACCGTCAGGGTGCTCTCTGCCATTATACATACACCCTGCAGGAGGAGAGAGAGAGAGAGACAGAGAGAGAGAGAGAGAGAGAGAGAGAGAGAGAGAGAGAGAGAGAGAGAGAGAGAGAGAGAGAGAGAGAGAGAGAGAGAAAATCGACAACCAAATAAATAAAAACAAAAGCTAATTATACTCCTGTTTCGTTGACTTCCAAAAAGCATTCGACTCAATCTGGCACGAGGGTCTGCTGTACAAGCTATTAGAAAGTGGCATTGGAGGGAAAACCTACAACATCATAAAGTCAATGTACACCACAACAACACATGTGCTGTGAGGCATGAGGAAAAAACACACAGACTTCTTTCCTCAAAGCCGTAGGGTTAGACAGGGGTGCAGTTTGAGTCCAACCCTCTTCAACATATACATCAACGAACTGGCAAAGATATTGGAACAAGCTGCAGCAACCTGGCATCCCCCTAGCAAAAACAAAAGTCAAATGCCTGCTGTTTGCAGATGATCTGGTGCTGCTGTCTCCAACAAAAGAAGGGCTACAGCAGCACCTCGATCTTCTACACAAATTCTCCCAGACCTGGGCACTGACAGTAAATCTAACCAAAACAAAAGTCATGATATTCCAAAAAGGCCCAGCCCACAACAACACAAACACAAATTCCTCCTAGACACAATTGCCATAGAACACAGAAAAAACTACAACTATCTCAGCCTAAACATCAGCGCCACAGGGAACTTCAACCAAGCTGTGAACGACCTGAGAGACAAAGCAATAAGGGTTTTTATGCCATCAAAAGGAACATCAAGCTAGACATTCCAATTCAAACCTGGCTCAAAATATTAGACTCTTTCATAGAACCCATTTCCTTGTATCGTTGCGAGGTCTGGGGCCCACTTGCAAACCAAGACTTCACAAAATGGGAACAAACACCAAATTGAGACTCCATTCTGCAAATCCATTCTCCGCACCCAAAGGAAAACACCAAATAATGCTTGCAGAGCAGAACTAGGAAGATACCCACTAATTATCAAAATCCAAAAATGAGCATTTAAATTATCTAATCACCTAAAAGAAAGTGACCCAGACACACTCCAGAACAAAGCCCTCACCTACAGAGAGACCCTAGAGAGATGCCCGCTGAGCCAGTTGGTCCTGGGACTCTGCTCACAAACACAAGCAGGGCCACCAGACAGAAACCACACTGACTGGACTAAACCAAATTATAAGAAAACAAAAAGAAAACTATCTGACACATTGGAAAGAATCAACCCAAAACCAGAGCAAATTGGAATGCTATTTGGCCCTAAACAGAGAGTACACAGTGGCAGAATACCTGAGCACTGTGACTGATCCAAAACTAAGAAGATCCTTGACTAGGTACAGACTCAGCGAGCACAGCCTAGCCATCGAGAAAAGCTGCCATAGGCAGACCTGGCTCCCAAGAGAAGACAGACTGTGCACCCACTGCACACAAGATGAGGTGGAAACCGAGCTACACTTCTCAACAACCTGCCCACTATACCAAGACATCAGAGAAACATTCAGAGACTTGGCAAATAACTCAAAACTCCCATACCTACTGGGAGAAATACAACAATGTGCAAACACAGCAGCAAGATTTGTGAGCTGCTGTGACAAGAAAAGGACATCCAACGGAATACAACCACCATAAAGACTGTCAATCACATACAAAATGTCTTCTGTACTGTACTGATTTATTCTGATTTCTCTGTTTGAGTGTTTTGCTTTGTTTAGTTTTTTAACCCTTTCACTGCCGCACTACCAAATGGTTAACCCTTTCACTATTGTGATAGTAAAGGGTTAACCTTCTGTAGTGTGGCAGTGAAAGGGTTAACACTGGCTTTGGCAATGTAAACGTATGTTTCCCATGTCAATAAAGCCCCTTTGAATTTAATTGAATTGACAGAGACAGAGAGAGAAAGAGAGGGATAAGAGATAGACATAGAGAGAGAGGGGGGCATAAGAGATACACAACACAACCAGAGACACAGATATACAAGAGAGACACAACCAGAGACACAAGATATACACAACATTGGATGGCCCCTACACCACCCACCCCCACCCGACCACCACGCACCGTCACAGGCCATGCAGCACTCTCTCTGGATGGGGTGGCCACAGTTGGCGGGCGGACATCGCTTCCTCTCACACCTGACGGAGCCCTCGCGACACATGCACACTCCACACGGATCTGACGCGTCCTCCCACACCTCCCCACTGGCACGCTCTCGCCCCTCATACAGACAGCCTCAGAGAGAGAGAGAGAGAGAGAGAGAGAGAGAGAGAGAGAGAGAGAGAGAGAGAGAGAGAGAGAGAGAGAGAGAGAGAGAGAGAGAGAGAGTGAGAGAAGACACACTCATAAGACTTAGATAGAACATGTAATTGATTGATTGAATTTATTTGATAATTCATAAAAGATACATATAAAACTGCCCAGCAGGAATACATACATTTAAAAGATAATTGAGGTTAAAAACAAAATAAAACCAAAAGGCGTATTTCCATTGTGGACCTCTGGGGGTAGGGGGTGGGGTGGGGTATGGTGGGCAGTTGGCTGGCAGAAACAGTATAGCTACTCTGAAGCCCAAATACAAAAATACTAAACAAACCACACAGTTTCACCACATTAAACAAGTCAAATCCAAATACACAATCAAATTCAATGAATCTACAGCATTCCCTTTAGTCCGTCTAATTAATAATAAAATCTAAAATCCATCTGTAAACACACATTACACATCAGTTTTAACAACTCATCCTATCCTCCCTAGCTTCTATGAGAATCAAATAGAGGCAGATGCTAACCACTTTTTCAAAATGGTCTTAAAGCTTCTTTCCGTAGCTAGTGCTTTGCAAGAGGTAGGTAATTGGTTCCATAGAACTCCTGAACCTGTGTGGAATTATATCCGTCTGGCTGCCTGTCGTGGAGGATTTGTGAGTTAAAATGAGTCTGTATCTACTTGTACAGGCCTTCTGCAGAATACATGGCTACATGTACAGTATGGAGACTGCTTTGTTATGGGTTGGTAATATCTTCTGCCAGGCCAATAGACCATATTCACATGGTGGCCACGGCCTTTCCACCCAGGAACCCAACCTGAGCATGACATAAGAGAAAAATGGCCACCGTGTGAAATGGTCAATAGGCTGTGTATAGGATATGATGCTCACGCAAATTTGCACATCAAAGTTTGACAAATTTCAACTTTTGATCCAGCGGCGAACAAAGCGATATATACATTCACAACCCTGTTTGCAACGCACGCTCCTTCATTGACACGAGTCGAAAGTGAGGTCACAGGTCAGAGGTCATACCTTCACAGGTGCGGCAGCAGTCCTGTGTAATAGGGTGAGAGCATGGGGCGTGGGGGCAGGGCTTGCGTTGACAGTGGACCGTCCCATTGGTGCAGAGGCACGCTCGACAGACGTCAGCCGGGTCATAGAAACGGTCCTTGTGTCTGTAGGTCCGTCGTTGGTACTCACAGTCTGCAGGAGGCACTGAGAGAACATAGAGACTGGAGTTTAAAGCTGAAGGAACATAGATACTGGAGTTTAAAGCTGAGGGAACATAGAGACTGGAGTTTAAAGCTGAGGGAACATAGAGACTGGAGTTTAAAGATGAAGGAACATAGATACTGGAGTTTAAAGCTGAGGGAACATAGAGACTGGAGTTTAAAGCTGAGAGAACATAGAGACTGGAGTTTAAAGCTGAGAGAACATAGAGACTTGAGTTTAAAGCTGAGGGAACATAGAGACTGGAGTCTAAAGCTGAGGGAACATAGAGACTGGAGTTTAAAGCTGAAGGAACATAGAGACTGGAGTTTAAAGCTGAAGGAACATAGAGACTTGAGTTTAAAGCTGAGGGAACATAGAGACTGGAGTTTAAAGCTGAGGGAACATAGAGACTGGAGTTTAAAGCTGAGGGAACATAGAGACTTGAGTTTAAAGCTGAAGGAATGTAGAGACTGGAGTTTAAAGCTGAAGGAACTTAGAGACTTTAAGATGAAGGTTCAAATGCTGCTTTATGTGCCAAAACCCCTTGAAAGCTTTTTTTTTATATAATAATAATGCATTCATGCAAATCGGAAATGAAGGCTGTTTTTCCTAATTAATACAGTATATATATTTTTTAATGTGTTTAATCTATATTTAACCAGGCAGGTCAATTAAGAACAAGTTCTTATTTACAATGTTGGCCTGGCGAGAGGACAACAGGTCCTCTTGAAGGGTAACAAGGAAAGGAGACTAAATTAAATTAAATTAAATACAAATGGCAGTTAAAAGGCTGGGTGACAGTAGCATGTGTGTGTGTAAACAACTCTGCGATAGAGTCCTTAAAAGTAGTGAGGAGGATCAATTTGTCCATTATCAAAGTCTCATCTCGTTCCAACTGCTGGGAGCAGCAAATTGGAAGGAGGATTGACCAGAGGAAGTGTTAACACGGGGAACATCTAGCGAGATATGTTGAGCAACTCTGGTGTTATAGGGAGTAGATGACGTAAAAAAATTTCAAAAACCATTTTAAAGATACATAACAATGTTGGTTTCCTCTGACAGCAGAGTCATACTCTCTCTCTCTGCTCGCAGTTCTCTTACCTGGACACCGGGGGCAGCAGTCACCCGGCAGCAGGTGGGGGTCGGAGCAATGCAGAGGTGGGCACCTGTTCTTCAGACACTGGACGTTTCCGTTCTACAGGAAGGAACCACATGGGTCTAATGGAAAACACTAGCTCTTGGCGTGTCAGAGTACAACAGCAGTATGTGCCTGTATTCTTACTATGCAGTTGCAGGTACAACATGTATTCTTACTAGGGATGTTCGATATTGGCTTTTTTACCGATATCTGATATACCGATATTGTCCAACTCTTAATTTCCGATACCGATATCAACCGATACCGATATATACAGGGTCCCCCCCCCCCCAAAAAACGTAATAATTTCAGGTAATTAACATTACATATCTCTTGTTGTGGAATTAACACAACATTATGCATACTTTTGACAATAAATAAAATAAGAATTTGTTCTTACTTGCTTGCCTGGGTAAATAAATTAAGGTTAAATACATTTTAAAAAAATAAGATTTTTTTTTTTTTACTTTTACTTTAAATCTTTTTTACCGATACCGATCATTTCCAATATTACATTTTAATGCCAATATCGGTAGGCCGATAATATCGGACATCTCTAATTCTTACTATGCAGTTGCAGGTGCGACATGTATTCTTACTATACAGTTGCAGGTAAGACATGTATTCTTACTATGCAGTTGCAGGTACGACATGTATTCTTACTATGCAGTTGCAGGTACGACATGTATTCTTACTATGCAGTTGCAGGTACGACATGTAATCTTACTATACAGTTGCAGGTACGACATGTATTCTTACTATACAGTTGCAGGTACGACATGTATTATTACTATACAGTTGCAGGTACAACATGTATTATTACTATACAGTTGCAGGTACAACATGTATTCTTACTATACAGTTGCAGGTACGACATGTATTCTTACTATACAGTTGCAGGTACAACATGTATTCTTACTATACAGTTGCAGGTACGACATGTATTCTTACTATGCAGTTGCAGGTACGACATGTATTCTTACTATGCAGTTGCAGGTACGACATGTATTCTTACCATACAGTTGCAGGTACGACATGTATTCTTATCATACAGTTGCAGGTACGACATGTATTATTACTATACAGTTGCAGGTACAACATGTATTCTTACTATACAGTTGCAGGCACGACATGTATTCTTACTATGCAGTTGCAGGTGCGACAGGTGTCAGTAGGATGGGGGAACTCCTGACCGTTGGGATACTCTTTTCCAGCATAGCTGCAGCCTAAAAGAGACAGGACACAATGAACCCACTGGACGCAATAGCATCTGCAAATGATTTATAGATGTTTTATGAATGTCTAACAAATCATTTGTTAAACATGAAAAGACAAGTCTAGTAATTGCTTCGTGTCTATTCATAAAAGCCAGATCATTCATAACAGGTGAGTAAAAAGTCCACAAACAATAAACAAACTGTATTAGACATTTGTTAATGATGAATAGTCTTCACTTTAGATTAGGGCACACAATAACATCTGCAAATGATTTATAGATCGTTTAAGAATGTTTTACAAATCATTTCATCATCATCCATTTTTCAAAGCATCTACAAATGTGTTACTACACATTCAATAACATTATAAATTTTAATGATGAACAAATCAAGTACAAACAATGTTGATAATGAGTTATAAATCATTTGAAAATGTTATACAAATATAGTTTATTTATATATATTTATTTATAAATATATTATTTAATACTGATTTACGAATGTATATAAATGGTTTGTTCATGATTAGTTCATTATCTACAAATACTTTATAAATGTCTTATAACTGAGTGTTATTATAAAGTGTTACTGATGTCTCTAATGTTAGATGTCTCTAATGGAGAGAAATGGATTATATATTTTTTCTCCATTGATTGATTGATTGATCGTCCACTGGAGCGACAGTGGCTCAGGAGGTAGAGCAGTCGTCTGGCAATCCGGAGGTTCCCGGTTCGATTCCCACTCCTCCTGGGCAGCGTGTCGATGTGTCCTTGAGCAAGACACTTAACCCCTAATTGCTCCCGATGAGCAGGTTGGCACCTTGCATGGTTGCCTCGGTGTGTGAATGTGTGAGTGAATGTGTGAGTGAATGGGTAAAAAAATTTGAGTAACAAATTGTAAAGCGCTTTGGATAAAAGCGCTATATAAAAAAGCAGCCATTTAATAGTCACAAATTGAGCGTTGGGCTAATTCATCAATATTCCTTGATAGAAAGTTGATCATTGGGCTAATTCATCAATATTCCTTGATAGAAGGTTGATTGGTGGTTAAATTCATCAATATTTCTTGATAGCATGTTGATGGTTAAGTTCCTTACCATTGCAGTTGTTCTGGCAGCAGGTCCCAGGCAGGGGGGCGTTACAGTTGGGATGAGGGCAGCGTGGGGGGTGACAGTCCACCCTCCCCTCCACACACACACAATCCTCACAGCGGCTGACAGGGTTAGGGAACGCCTCTCCATCCACAAACACATGGTTTTCAAAGGAACAATCTAGAAGACACACACAAGAATGAAACCGTATACAATACAATACAATACAGTACAATTCAATACAGACTAGGGCTGGAAATGAATCCAGTTTCAATACAGACTGGGTCTGGGAGATTAATCCAGTTTCAATTGCAATTACAATTTTGGCTTCCCGCGATCATGAAAGCAAGATGATCAAGATGAAATTATTATTCTGCCGCATGTCTTATTACTCTCATTTAGACTTGTGTTGTAAATGCAGCGCACCCCTCCTTCACAGCATTGTGCTCCGCCCCTCCCCCTCAAGACCAAACCATAGTTTCTCCAGTTATTTAGAAATGTCTTTGGTAACTTGTAAAAGATGACAGAAAGGCAGCCTTTGGTAACTTGTAGAAGACGACAGAAAGGTCTTTGGTAACTTGTAGAAGACGACAGAAAGGTCTTTGGTAACTTTTAGAAGATGACAGAAAGGTCTTTGGTAACTTGTAGAAGATGACAGAAAGGTCTTTGGTAACTTGTAGAAGATGACAAAAAGGTCTTTGGTAACTTGTAGAAGACGACAGAAAGGTCTTTGTTAATTTGTAGAAGACGACAGAAAGGTCTTTGGTAACTTGTAGAAAACGACAGAAAGGTCTTTGGTAATTTGTAGAAGATGACAGAAAGGTCTTTGGTAACTTGTAGAAAACGACAGAAAGGTCTTTGGTAATTTGTAGAAGATGACAGAAAGGTCTTTGGTAACTTGTAGAAGACGACAGAAAGGTCTTTGGTAACTTGTAGAAGACGACAGAAAGGTCTTTGGTAACTTTTAGAAGATGACAGAAAGGTCTTTGGTAACTTGTAGAAGATGACAGAAAGGTCTTTGGTAACTTGTAGAAGACGACAGAAAGGTCTTTGGTAACTTGTAGAAGATGACAAAAAGGTCTTTGGTAACTTGTAGAAGACGACAGAAAGGTCTTTGGTAACTTGTAGAAGATGACAGAAAGGTCTTTGGTCAAGAAGAAAGATAAATGTTCTCAAATCAAAGAGTGATCATGTTTAATAATCGTGATTTCCATATCAAAATAAATGTGATTATGCCCTAATGGAGCAGCTCTAGTACAGACTGACTGTACTGGGGTCTCAGTCACACATGCATGCTGTGAGACGTGTGAGTCTGTAGACCTGGACATTTGGGGCAGCAGTCTCCAGGGGGCGTGTGAGCGTTGGTGCAGTTGAGGGGAGGGCAGGGTCTTCTGTTACATTCCACTGTGCCATCCTGAGGAGAGGAGAGGAGAGGAGAGAGAGAGGGAGAGAGAGAGAGAGAGAGAGAGAGAGAGAGAGAGAGTATTTTCAGTAATTAAAAGAAATCTGCCTAAAAGTACATGGAAGATTGTGCCACTTCTACAAGGTCAATTAGCATGTTCTTGGTATCTACAGTAGGAACATCTATGGAAATAAGAAAATTATACTCTACCTAAGAAATTTATCTATAGCACCTTTAACCAGAGATAAAGGCAACATGAAGAGCGTCAATAACAAGAAGTAAGAAATAACGTTAAAGGAAAACTCCAACATTTTGGGAAATTAGCTTATTTGCCATCTACCCTGGAGTTAGACAAGAAGATACATACCTTTTTCTTCTCTGTGCAGCATGCAGTAGGAGTAGGAAGACGTTTGGAACTAGGCTAATGGAGGAACCTACTTCCATTGACTGACGCTAAGCTAGGCTAACGGTGCATGTCTTCCTACTCCTACTGCATGCACAGAGAAGAAAAAGGGTATGTATCATCTTGTCTAACTCCAGGGTAGATGCCAAATAAGCTAATTTCCCAAAATGTTGGAGTTTTCCTTTAAGTATGATTTTAAAATCACTGATAAATTAATTTACATACCCCCCCCCCAACATTTTCTATATGGAAAAAAAGCTTTTTAATCTATGTATTGGTAAATATTAGAACAATATATCAAGGGACATAAGGTAATAAGATTAAACAAAGTGCTGATGTTTGAAAGGCTCACCAGACACTCGCAGACGTGGCAGGGCTGATCAGGGGTGCTGAACCTCTGTCTGTTGCTATAGATACGGTTGTTGTAGGTACAACTGTCACACACCGGACAGCAGGAGCCTTGAGGAACAGAGAGAGGGTGTAGAAGTTATATAACACACACGCACACACACACTCACAGACACAGATGCACGCACAGGCACGCACGCACTCACACAGACAGTCACAGACACGCACACACACACACAGATGCACATGCACATGCACACAGGCAGACGCACACACGCACACGCACACAGGCAGACGCACATGCGCACGCACACACACAGACACGCACACACACAGACGCACACACGCGCACACAGACACAGACGCACACGCACAGACTGAAGGCCTTCTTACCGCTGGTCTTGCTGGGGTGCAGGCAGGCAGTAGGGGGGCACTGGGTCTGGGTACAGACAGTCTCTCCATCCTCACAGGAGCAGCTGGAGCAGGGGCCCTGAAGATCCACCCCCTCTAGTACACACTCTGCAGAGGAGACAGTATACACACTCATATCATACTGCACCCCCTCTAGTACACACTCTGCAGAGGAGACAGTATACACACTCATATCATACTGCACCCCCTCTAGTACACACTCTGCAGAGGAGACAGTATACACACTCATATCATACTGCACCCCCTCTAGTACACACTCTGCAGAGGAGACAGTATACACACTCATATCATACTGCACCCCCTCTAGTACACACTCTGCAGAGGAGACAGTATACACACTCATATCATACTGCACCCCCTCTAGTACACACTCTGCAGAGGAGACAGTATACACACACTTATATGAAGAGTATACGTAAGAGTATAGTATATATGTGGCACGGTGGTGTAGTACTGTAGCCTCACAGCTAGACGGCCATGGGTTCGATTCCCACTTTCGTCCCTGACGAAGACGGACAGGAGCACTTGGATTGGTCCCCGGGGGCACGGCACTCGCTGCAGCCCTCGTCTGCTCCCGGCTGCCCTTGGGGGGGAAGGACGACGGGATGCGACTATACTTTTACCAACTAACTTGCATTTTTCCGCGATCTGATTTGCCACTGACGTTTCTGGTCATGTGACATCTGCGCCAATCGTGTGACGCCTGTTTCTATCACTGGTTAAGCTTAGGCACTCTTTCGAAGTTGGTTAAGGTTAGAGTTTGTCTTAGAGCAGGGCGATAGAACACCAGCCATGATTCCAAACTCTAAGCTTAACCAGTGATATAAGTAGGCGTTAGGTAGTTTGCAGGCTATTAGAGGCGGAAATAGGCGCAGAAACAGGCGTCACGTGATTGGCGCACATGTCACATGACCAGAAACGTCAGTGGCCAATCAGATCGCGGAAAAATGCAAGTTAGTTGATATAAGTATAGACGCCGACGGGATGGGAGGTGCAGAGAGACATTTAGTCAGCGACTCAGTGCTTGTGTGTGTGTTCCTGTGGGTCGCCCATCGCATGTGTGTGTGTGTTAATCTGATGACAAATAAAGACTTATACTTATACAGTATATATATACTCATATGAAGAGTACACAGTATGTATATACTCATACAGTATGAAGAGTACACAGTATATATATAGTCATATGAAGAGTATACAGTATATATATCAAGTCAAGTCAAGTAATTTATTTATAGAGCACATTTAAAAGCTCGAGAGCCAACCAAAGTGCTGTACAGTACAGTCAAAGCATAAAATCAATGTCCTATAAAATACACAAATACAAAAAGGCACAACAGGACAGGACAGTACATTCAAAAAATAGGACAAGCGGAAAGGGGAGCACAAAGTACAGTATAGCACACCAGGGACAGAGGATATATACTCATATGAAGAGTACACAGTATATATATATACTCATATGAAGAGTGCACAGTATATATATACTCATATGAAGAGTATACAGTATTTTTTAATAATGCAGGACCTCTTTAGAGACGTCTTTATTCGGCATGCAACGACACAACGACATGCAATGGGCGGCACACAGGAATACACACACACACATGCATTGTCTTTCTCAGGGTCGCCGATGCGATTGAGCTCTGCTCTTAACCCATCCCGTCATCCTTCCCCCCCCCAAGGGCAGCCGGGAGCAGACAGGGCGTCGGCGAGGTACCGCGCCCCGGGGACCAATCCAAGTGCTCCTGCCCGTCTTCGTCAGGGACGCGACAGCGTCAGCGATCTGTTGTGCATGTTTTTCCATCTGGTTTCTCTTATCGGGGGGGGGGCCTGGGAGATCCCCCACCTGGGTACCTGGCATCGCAGAAACCTGGTCCCCAAGCGGGGATCGAACCCTGGACTTTCTTGCTGTGAGGCGACAGTGTTAACCACTACACCACGTGCCGTATATTTACTCATGTGAAGAGTACACATTGTTTGTGTGTGTGTGTGTATGTGTTCGTGCGTGCGTGTGTGTGTGTGTGTGCGTGTGCGTGCGTACGTGTGCGTGTGTGTGTGTGTGTGTGTGTGTGTGTGTGTGTGTGTGTGTGTGTGTGTGTGTGTGTGTGTGTGTGTGTGTACCTTTACAGATGGGGCAGCAGAGCTGAGGGTCTGTGATTGGGTTGGAGCAGCGAACAGGAGGACATCTCTCCTGATGACAGATCACATTCCCCCCCTGACACACACACACACACACACACACACACACACACACACACACACACACACACACGCACGCACACACATACACACGCACACACACACGCACACGCACATACACACACACACACACACACACGCACACACATACACACGCACACACACACACACACACGCACAAACACATACACACACACACACACACGCACACACACACGTACACACGCACACACAAACAACAAATCAATCACTTTATTCACCAATATGGGGAGACATAATATAGTAATACATAATACAACAATCCACGTTTTAACAGGACGTACAAAACAGAGGACATGACATTAGATTAGATTAGATTCAAATGTATTGTCATCATACAGCATACAGTGTGTGCGTGTGCGTGTGCTTGCACGTGTGTGTGTGTGTGTGTGTGTGTGTGTGTGTGTGCGCGCGCATGTGTGTGTGTGTAGGCCCACCTTGCACCTGCACTGCAGACAGGGTCCGTCCCCAGCAGGACTGAAGGCCTCACCATCAGCATAGACCCTTCTGTCGTACTCACACACTGTCAGGACAACACACTGTTACACACTGTCACAACAACACACTGTCACACACTGTTACACTCCTGTCGTACTCACACACTGTCACAACAACACACTGTTACACTCCTGTCGTACTCACACACTGTCACAACAACACACTGTTACACACTGTCACAACAACACACTGTCACACACTGTTACACTCCTGTCGTACTCACACACTGTCACAACAACACACTGTTACACTCCTGTCGTACTCACACACTGTCAGAACAACACACTGTTACACTCCTGTCGTACTCACACACTGTCACAACAACACACTGTTACACTCCTGTTGTACTCACACACTGTCACAACAACACACTGTTACACACTGTCAGAACAACACACTGTCAGAACACAATGTTACACTCCTGTCGTACTCACACACTGTCAGAACAACACACTGTTACACACTGTTACACTCCTGTCGTACTCACACACTGTCAGAACAACACACTGTTACACTCCTGTCGTACTCACACACTGTCAGAACAACACACTGTTACACTCCTGTCGTACTCACACACTGTCAGAACACACTGTTACACACTATCAGAACAACACACTGTTACACACTGTCAGAACAACACACTGTCAGAACAACACACTGTTACACACTGTCAGAACACACTGTTACACACTGTCAGAACAACACACTGTTACACACTGTCAGAACAACACACTGTTACACACTGTCAGAACAACACACTGTTACACACTGTTACACACTGTCAGAACAACACACTGTCAGAACAACACACTGTTACACACTGTCAGAACAACACACTGTCAGAACAACACACTGTTACACTCCTGTCGTACTCACACACTGTTACACACTGTCAGAACAACACACTGTTACACTCCTGTCGTACTCACACACTGTTACACACTGTCAGAACAACACACTGTTACACACTGTCAGAACAACACACTGTTACACACTGTCAGAACAACACACTGTTACACACTGTCAGAATAACACACTGTTACCCTCCTGTCGTACTCACACACTGTCAGAACAACACACTGTTACACACTGTTACACTCCTGTCGTACTCACACACTGTCAGAACAACACACTGTTACTATGAAGCTTGAGGAAAATGCATGTATTTCTATTAAAGGGGCAGTCCGCAACCCTTATTATTTTCTTTACTGAGACAGTAGGAAAGGCTGAGAGGGAGACACAGGAGGGAAGGTTCTAGTGGGATCTGACCCCAGGCCAGCATGGGTCCATGTGGTTCTGGAGACACAGGAGAGAAGGTTCTAGTGGGATCTGACCCCAGGCCAGCATGGGTCCATGTGGTTCTGGAGACACAGGAGAGAAGGTTCTAGTGGGATCTGACCCCAGGCCAGCATGGGTCCATGTGGTTCTGGAGACACAGGAGAGAAGGTTCTAGTGGGATCTGACCCCAGGCCAGCATGGGGTCCATGTGGGTCCAGAGGTGGGGGCTCTTAACCACTACACCCTCTCCGGGCACAATGGAAATGCATGTGGATCCTTTGCAAATTGATCTCAAGCTCCGCCCTCTTTTATTGATCCTCAAATCCCCACTGCTCTTCCCTCGGACAAACTGACCTTCACAGGTGGGACAGCACTGTCCCCGTGGCCTGGCTGGATGGCTGCAGTGCAGGCTGGGACACGAGGCGTCCAGACGCTCACATGACACCTCGCCGGCCTATCAGAGGGGAGGGACCCATGATGGACTGAATGAGAACTCACACAGATACAGTACACACACACACACACACACACACACACACACACACACACACACACACACACACACACACACACACACACACACACACACACACACACACACACACACACACACACACACACACACACACACACACACACACACACACACACACACACACACACACACACACACACACACACACACACACACACACACACACACACACACACACACACACACACACACATACACATATAGGGCCCACGTTGATATATCTGTGAAAAAAGCTCTGATTACCCCAAGACTGGTAAAATAGATTCCTTACCTCAGATCAGATGTTCTCCAAAAAGATTATTCCAATTCCTGATCGCCATTCCAAATATCGATTGCGTTTATTGATCCAACGCTGGGTGCTCGAAACACATATTCCACGCTGTTCTGAGGGACCACAAAGACTGCAATCGGCTCGGATTACATGCCTGACAAGTAAAATGTGGATTCAGGATTTTCTTTTCCTCATGCATTTTCATTCAGTCCAATCCAATGGGCGGTATTTTCCCTGTTCGAGCTCAGAGAGAGTCCCAGTGGTAACGTGAGGCTAGATTGATGAAAAATTCATGGAAATCGCTAATAAAAAAAAATGATTAATAACAAGATTTCTCGTCGTTGGCACTGAACGGTTGGCATGAAATAACGAGAATTCTCATCGTTGGCACTCAAAGTGTTAAGGCACATAATACACAAGTCAGTGCCATGTTTAGCTTTAAAACCAAACTGGTTATCTGTGGAGTTAATAAACTCATTCGATCTATCCAGCAGAATTCCTTCTAGGTCTTTTGGCTAGAGTTAGGGGCTAGAGTTAGGGGCTAGAGCTCGGGGCTAGAGCTATTATCTAGGCTGCCAACTTGACCAGCTCTGTCCTTTGATAACTGGCACTAACAGAACAGACAACAATGTACCAACAGAGGAATGAGATAATGGGTTTCGTTGTGACATTCACTCCAATGACCATGAACATTTTCCATTCACAAAAACAAAGAAAATGTATCAGTATTGACTAGGGGTGTAAAGGTACACATATCTGTACCGAACCGTTTCAGTACTGGACCTTAGGTTCAGTACGGCTGTGTACCGAACGAATACAACGGTATGTTAACCACTAACGACCGCCCACCAGGGGCTGTTTTTTTCACAATCTAATATAATTATGAAAAATAAATGTACAAGTCGATTATTAATTTCAATATATAATATTTGTTGACAGCCCTGCAAGTACAATTAGTTACTGCACACTACATCACCCCTGAGTGGAACATGGAAAGACACATTTCCCCCACTGTACCGAAAACCCGCACCGAAAACCCGCACCGAACCGTGACTTCAAAACCGAACGTACCGAACCGTGGTTTTTGTGTACCGTTACGCCCCTAGTATTGGCGGTGTAAGGTTTTCATATTGTAGCCCAGTGCTGGTAAACCACCTCCACAGTCACTATGGAACACTCACAGAGCAGTGGCAGCGGAGGCAGGGGTCCCTCCTGGAGAGCACGTCCTGTCCATCCAGGAACACCTCCGAATCATACTCACACTGCTCACACCTGCAGACGAGACATACATCACATGTTATGTTCTTCCTGTCCTTCAAGACACCCCTCTCCTACAGCTAGGAAGCAGAGAGAGAGAGCGTACCCTAGAATATGTGATGCCATCCGCCCGGTCATAAAGAATCATTGCCCCACCAACATTTTACATATAAAAACGCCACTGGCAACACATATGGCCCACTTGTCTCCAGACTCACATTTCTGCATTTAGTTTAGAGTAGCAAAAACACTGCATGGAACTATATATGAACTACAACCACTACTGATAAAGAACCTACATGGAAGTCTAGCTTGACAACTTCACAACTCACTTAAAGGGGCATTTCACCAAAAATAAATGATTTATTTTAAACTAGTGCTGTCAATAGATTACAATTATTTAACTAATTAATCTCACAATTTTCTGTAATTAATCTAGATTCATCTAGATAAAAAATTGCATTTTTCTACTTAAGACCGAAGCTTGTAACAGATATTTACTTGAGTAAAATCATGGAATTCATGTAAAATCAACACAAAGAAAGTATATTTAGATTCAAAGACTATTTTAATAGCTTTCTTTGAATACAGTTTCTCTCCTGTGAAATACAAATGTTCAACAAAACCATCAACATTGACTCAGCTAGACCTCTTTCTTATATCCGCGGCGACTATACTGCTGAAAGTGCAGAACGTTGAAGATTTTTCACTCCATAGATTAATAGATTAATTTATTTTAATGCTTTAAATTATTTAAATTAATCTCCAAAGTTAAAGCATTAATTGTGACAGCCCTCTTTTAAACATAATCTCACACACACATCCCAAAACTCTAAACAGTTTGCACACATTCATTTAGTTTTACAGTTATTGGCAATTTTGATATGGCCACCAGTTATATAATTGGGGACAGTGAATCGTTGTGTTGTGTTAATTACAGCTCCATGAAATGATGTAGATGGGAAAATAGTAGGGATGCTCGATATTGGCTTTTTTACCGATACCGATATTCCGATATTGTCCAACTCTTAATTTCCGATACCGATATCAACCGATATCAACCGATACCGATATATGCAGGGTTTCCCCCCCCCCCAAAAAACTGAATAATTTCAGGTAACTAATAATTTCACTGGATATATATATAACAAATATTGTAACTGAGGGGTACAATTCCCTGACTGTATTGTTAGATATGATATTTAATACCACTACCTCATGTACTTTAACTTCTGGCCACCCAGTACAAGATATAAGTATGATGAACACTTTCCCACCTGATGAAACGAACCAACACAAATGTACCAAATCGAATATTTAATACAGCAAAAGGTGTATACAACATTCACTTAATTACATTTATGATTTGAAATATTGAATATGCACTTTTATGGCAAATGAGTATTCGTAGGTAAATCAACATTGAATGTCCAATCTCTGGTTGCGCAGGGAGTAAGTATACAACCTGGAATATTTAGGAAACGATAGCGATGGTACTTAAATGATTATAGCTGGATACACTAAGGGGGGGGGGGGGGTCCCGCTGGTTGTAAGACAGTAGGAGGGGGGGGTTAGAGAAGCCGCTGGCGGTATCCCATCTGGCCGACGGTGTCTTGGGAGAATCCAAAGTCTTGGACACGGTGCCCACAGAACCTCGGGCCGCAGACGAATACAGCTGGACCCTCTGTGGAACGGTATCTGCCGGTCCACAACGGAGAGACGTGGTGCGACCTCACGTGTAGAGCGCCGCCTCACCTGGAGTCCTCTCCGGGGGGTAATTCCAACACTCGGCAGTGTTGGCCTTTATCCATGGAATAATCAAAGCACACAAAGCATAATCCAAGAGCCGTGGAAGGCTCGCCGTCGTCTGGGTAGAGTAATCCAATATACAGGTCCAGTCGCTCTTGACCCGGAGCTCCTCGGATGCAATCACCACTAGGGGTCTGACCAGCCTGGATAAGCGTCCAGATAACGTCAGGAACGATGGGGGTGCTGATAACTGTAGAACTCTAACCGAACGATGCACCATACATAAATAGACTATTATTAGCTTAATAGCATACGTCCAACTCGACGGTATGGTGCCAAACTATGACCATTCAACTATTAATCTACACGATATCTCAATGCCTATTCTGGGCCAAGTAGGCCTTACTACACCGCACGTGCGTCGTGGGGAGGCTTTTGTGTCTGTCACTCTGTTGGAGGGTAAAGAACTGGACTAAAAGAAAGTTCTACTTTACGAGCGCCATATATATATGCGCTATGAACAAATAGTACCATTCGTATTTCGCCCGGCATATTACTGCGCGGAACCGGGGGTTGCCTCGACATGTTAGGCGGCACGATTGAACTTGGACCTAGGGGTATGGCAACCTGGCACCAGGTTCTCGTCCAATGGTAGAATGAAACTATTATGGGCTGTTTAGTAGAAACGGGGATATTCAATGCATATTGTACAAGGAATATACAGGGGATATCAAACGATACACAAATACAATTAAATATATATATATAAATAAATATACATATTCGGTTTAATCTGATCCTTCACAACAGCCGCCCCCTAATTAGTCCCACCTAATTAGCTAAGCAGAGACAGATTAACCGCACTGTCTTCCACTCAAGGTCCGCTGTAAGGGTCAGTCAACTCACAAAGTCATAGGGTCATGGTCATCATCGATAGTATCTGGGAGTCGGGGCAGTTCTATGAGCCTCGCCACGGGCCGTGTGTAGGTGCGCCCTTGGACGAGTACTTCAGCTGCTCGGACCTTGCCATCGGCACCGGTGATCACTTTGCTTACGCGGCCAGCCGGCCACATAGCTCTGGGGAGTGACTGGTCAACTATCATGACGACTGTTCCTTCTGTCAAGTTGTCTCTCTCTTTTACCCACTTCTGGCGGGTCTGTAGAGACGGTAGGTAGTGAAGTAGGAAGCTGCTCCAAAACTTGTCAGCTAGTACTTGGCTGTACCTCCACATTCTTCGGCCGTTCGCTTCTTCGGGCCTGTACATTGTCTGGGGTAGCGCGGGGTCCAGCCGCCCCATTAGGAGTGTGTTGGGGGTGACTGGGTCGACATCTGCTACATCACTGGAGACGTAACCGAGGGGCTTTGAGTTCAATACTCCCTCGATCTCCGTGAGGACTGTCATTAGGACTTCCTCTGCCACAGTCTGGGCTCCGAGTACGGCATACAGGGCTGTCTTTATAGAACGTACTTCTCGTTCCCAGGTTCCACCGAAGTGGGGTGCGTTCGGGGGATTAAACTGGAAGTCAATCTGGGCTGGAGCAAGGTGGGTCTTAAGTTCTGGGCCCATAGCTTGGAAGCTCTCTCTCAGCTCTCTTTCTCCGCCTTTGAAGTTGGTCCCGTGATCAGACAACAATGTAGACGGTTGTCCTTTCCGTGATATGAATCTCCGGAAGGCCATAAGGAATGAGTCTGTGCTCATGGTCGGAAGGAGCTCGATATGTATCGCTCTGGTGGTCATGCATTTGAATACAATACCCCACCGCTTCTCGGTGCCTCTTCCTCTCTTTATATACAACGGGCCAAAACAGTCCATGCCTGTGGAGTGGAATGGCTTGTCGCCGATTCGGAGGCGACAGGGGGGTAGGTCAGCCATCCGTGGTATGCTGGGCTGCGCGCGCCACTTACGGCAGTCTAGACAGGTTCGCTGGAAGCGCCGTACTGCTTCTCTCCCTTGCAATATCCAATAACGACGTCTGATCTCCGCGAAGACTCTCTCTGCTCCTGCGTGGTGTACATCCTCGTCGTATTTCTTTATGATCAGCTCTGTGACCTTGTGTCGGCTGTTCAAGACGATCGGGTGCTTAATGTCATCTGGTAGATCGGGGGCTCTCCGCAGGCGACCACCCACTCTGATGAGATTATGTGCGTCACTCTCTGGTGCCAGGTGAATCAGTCTGCTGTCTGATGGGACGGGGTTTCCTCCCTGTAGACAGTCTAGCTCTAGAGTCTCTCTGGGCTCGTTGTAGTAGAAGAAGTTCTGCTTCTTCGTAGTCAGCTGCTGACATGTCAGTGGTGGACTGAATCTCTGGGTGGTGCCGCAGGAATGTTCTTTGTTGCGCACTCTCTAGGGTAATGCAGTCATCTATGTTGGGGTCTGTGGAGGCGACAGTGCTCAGTCCACAGAACATAGGCTTCTTGTTCTCAGCCTCCTCGTTACTTGCTTCCCTCGGGGTGGGCGTAGGCCAATCTCCTTCCGGGAGCTTGAGGAATGCTGGTCCGTCACTGTAGATGTTGCGACGGGTTAGGTCATCCAGGGACATTCCCCGGGTGATGACGTCAGCTGGGTTGTGTTTGGTATCCACATACCTCCAGCTTGCTTCTTCTGTTAATTCTTGAATCTCGGTGACTCTGACTCCCACGAAGACTTTGTATCTGCATGAATCAGACTTAATCCATGTGAGTACTGTCGTGGAATCTGACCACAAGATTGTTCTATGCACCGGAATGGTGAGTTCACGTTGGATTAACGTGGCTAGATGCGCTCCTGCGAGGGCTGCGCAGAGCTCTAGACGTGGGATAGATTGTTGCTTACGTGGGGCTATTCTTGAGCGGGCCAGTATGAAAGCAGTGTGTATCTCTCCTCCCATCTCTTGGGCACGCAAATAGGCAACCGATCCGTAGGCTACTTCGGAGGCGTCGCTGAAGACGTGTAGCTCAATCTCGCATGTCTCTGGCCTCACTGTGGATGGGAAGTAGCTGCGGCGTATATTGACACCTGGGAGTGAGTGGAGTTCCGTCTCCCACTCTCTCCATGTTGAGGCAAGGTGTGCGGGTATTGGGTCGTCCCAGCCCTGGTCCTTGTCCCATAGTGCTCGTACAATCATCTTTGCCCTGGTGGTGTAAGGTAGAATACATCCCAACGGGTCATATTGTCTGGCGAGTGTTCTGTACACACTCCGTCTGGTGGTCGGTATCGCCGCCGACCTTCCTTGCTCTGGAGCCAAGGGTTTGTGTCTATAGTGGAGCGAGTCTGTTTTGAAGCGCCAGACTAATCCTAGTGTCATTTCTTGGGCTTCTCCTGGGATTGTCGCCATCCAGGTCTCGCTGCTGGCAGCCTTGTCTGCGGAGGAGAGGCTGCGCAATACGTGCGGGTCACTGCTGGCCCACTGCCTGAGATCAAAGCCTCCTTTGATTAGGGAGGCGCGTAACTTGATTAGGAGAGCCTCGGCTTCTTCTTGAGTCGAGACGCTTTGTAGACAGTTGTCCACGTAGAAACTGTTCTTCACACTGTGTTGGACCTCTTCTTCTGCTGCTGGGTCCTCTGTGACGTGTTTCTGTAGTGCAAAGGTAGCACAGCACGGGCTGCATGTGGTTCCGAAGGGGAGTACTTCCCACTGGTAGATGGATGGGTTCTCATCTCCGATCTTCTCTCTCCATAGGAACCGTAGCAGAGGCTTGTCCTCCTCTACTAGTCTCACCTGCAAGAACATCCCTTTGATATCCCCGCTTATAGCCACCTTGTCCTGGCGGAAGCGCAGTAGCACGCCTAGTAGGGAGGGGCCGAGTGTGGGGCCGGGCAAGAGCTCTTTATTCAGATTTTGGGATCCGATCTGGTAGCTGCAGTTAAACACAATGCGATCCTTGCCATTGTGATGGACCTTGTGATGCGGCACGTACCATGATTCGGTCGTCTGATCGGCCTCTTTAATGTCAATCTTTGTTACGTGTCCCGCTGTGATTAGCTTCTCAATCTCAGCTCGGTACACACTCTGTTGAGCGGGGTCTTTGGCTAGGCGCCGCTCTGTGTTCAGTAGATAGCGCTCCGTGGCGTCTTTCTTTGCGTGAAAGGGGGGCATTCCCTCTCGCCTCAGGAGTGGAGTTGCGTATCTCATCACTCCGCCGACTGTGACTCTCTTTGTCCCCTGCTCGAGTAGGTTGATGGCGTAAATGTCTTCTTTAGAGCGAATGTCTTTCTTTTCGTTCTTAAAGGGCATTGTCTCTAGGGTCCATAGCCTCTCGACATGCTGCAGGAGAGTGGTGTCTTCTTCTGTCGTTCTGGAGTGGAAGCAGCTAGTGGCTGCGGTTCGGTTGAGAGATTTAGCGAGGGGGCCTTGTAATGTCCATCCTAGGCGGGTCTCGACTGCTGCAGGACAGCCTCGGGGGCCTGTATGGACCCGGTCAATCGGGACTATGAGTTCTGCATGGTCGGAGCCTATCAACAGGGTCGGGGTAGCGCCGTCTATGAGCGGGATAGGTAATTGGCGCAGGTGCACATATTTATCCATCAACTTGGTGACAGGGTAGGTGTACTGCGAGAGTCCTATTTCTTGGCTGGTGAAAGCATTTGTGATCTTGTACCGTCGCTCTGGCTGCCCGTTGGCTGCGATAGTGAAGGAGACATTCTCGCCCTTTATCGTCTTTAAATCTCTTCTTATTGTCCGAATCGTCATTTCGTTCTTGCTCCCCCGCAGTCCCAGCTGAGTCGCAGCGGAGGCGAGCAGAAGGGTCTTCTCTGACCCGTCATCAAGGACGGCGTAAGTGTCCATGACTTTATCCTGGTAGCTCAATGTCACACGGACTACCTTTAAGAGCACTTGAGCTCCGTTGCTGCTGGCGGGGTCAATGTACATGACACTTGCCTTGGTGCCGCTCCGTGGTGCAGGTATAGGCCGTCTTCCGTTACTATCGTGTAGTATATCTAGATGGGCTCCATCGCACCGGCTGCACCTTTTCTTTAGGCGGCATTCGGCTGCCATGTGGGGCCGCGCACATCGATAACAGCGCCGGTTGGACTTTATCCATTGGCTCACTTCTTCTGCATTCATCTTTGTGAATGAGTCACATTGTAACAGCCAGTGTTCTTTCTCACAGTAGGGACACGCTATCTTCCACTTCTCCTTTCTCGAGGGGGTGCTGTGACTCTTACTGCTCGGTACTGACTCCGATTGGTGCATGACAGTCACCGATCTTCTTCCATCACTTATTCTCCTGGGTCCCTCTCTGGAGCTTGGCGTGCTCCGCCCGAAGGTGTCCAGTCGTAAGCTGCTGACCTCTCTCGCCAGGAAGTCGGCCAGATCAAGGAGGGATGGCTCGGGGCCGTCGGGATCTCGGTAGTCCCTCTGCCGCCGAAAGCGCTCCTGTCTTGCGGGTGGCAGCTTCTCCAAAATCCTCTCAACGTTAGAGTTGGCGTACAGCTCATGCCTGCCCTTCTCCCGTTGAGCTCCCAGCATCCCCACCAGGGACTGCACTTTGATTGACAGGTCGTCTAGTGAGCGATTGTCTGTGGCTGGGGGTAGGCGGTCAATATGCCTTATCTCCTGGATTACATAATCCCATATACGTCCATATCTTTGATCCAGCGCTGCAAGGGCTGCTGTGTATGGGGTCGAGGAGATAGCATAGGCTAGCGCTATATTGTGCGCTCGCGGTACTTTCAGGTGCTTCAATAATATTGCATACTTGTGGCGTTCATCAGCGACATCCACCATCATTGTCTCTAAGCACATCCGGAGCTCCGTGTACTGTGCTCGACTCTCATAGGCGAAGTCTGGGAATGACGGCGTGGCGTTGTATGACGCCGTGGATGGCTGATACATCGGCGAGCGTTGGGGGAGAGACCTCCTGGGCGAGTCCCCTCTTGCGCCTCGCTGTGGGCTGGTACTGGCAGGGTACCATGGCCCGCTGGTCCAGGTACTGTTCCTCGGGGCTGGTCGTGCGTCGTGCTCACCCGTAAATAGAGTCGGGGGTCTGTAGCGCAGCGCCACGGGGGTATAGCCTGGACTGTATGGGACCTCCTGGTCCGGTGGAGTACTGTGCTGTCGTCGGGCTTGGTTCTCCTCTTCTCCCTCTTCTTCTTCTATCAAATCTTCCAGATCTTGTAATCGTTTATTTAGCTTCTCCGCAGTGTAGGCCGCTCCTTCCTTGTAGCTGGGTCTCGCTTGGACCGGTATGGGAAGGGGGTCTGCGGGGGGTCTAGACTCGGTCTGTTGGTCAAGTTCAGGGTCGCTTGCTCGTTGCGGTGACGCTGCTCTTGACTGTTGTCTCGACGAGTTCCTTGAGCCCCTGGCGGAGGGAGAGGGAGTTGTCCTTTTGATCAGCTGCTCTATTAGTTGCGCTTGTAGTCTGTCGCGCTCTGCGTCTCTTTGGGCACCGGCAGCGGTGCACTGGGCGTCGGCGGCGGCGCGCTCTGTTTCTCTTTGGGCACCGGCAGCGGCGCGCTGGGCGTCGGCCCGGTCTCTTGCCATATTCTCTTCCATCTGGAAGCGTCTCATCTCCAGACTTGTGCGCTGTTCCTCGCTCCGTTGCTGTGCTTGGAGGTGTTCGCGCTCGCTGGTCGCCTGTGCTTGGAGACGTTCGCGCTCGCTAAGCGTCTGTGCTTGGAGCCGATCGCGTTCGGTAGAGGCTGTCAGGCTGACGAGGAACGCCTGTTGTAGTGTCCTCTCCGCTTCGCTGGGGGAAGGCGGTAGTGGAGGTGAGCCGCTCCTGCGTGAACCGCTCCTGGGGGTACTCGTTGGGGAGTCCTGGAGCTCTAGTTCCTCGGCGCTCTCCTCCTCTTCTTCCGTGCAGAGTTCTCTCTCTGTAGGGTTGTCTTCCTCCCGGGGCTTGTCGGGGACTACTTCTTGAGTAGTGGCGGGGGGTAAAGGCATGTCAATTCCCTCCTGGTCCCCACCGTGAGCTTGGTCAGTTACATTAGGACCTACTAGGGCCTCTGTGGTCGGGGAAACCTGTTCGTTAAGGTCAGACATAATTTTACTTTCTACTTTTACCACGTTTACCGTTTGTCGAAGGCTAGGTAGTTGACTGACAGTGTAAGCCTCTAAGTACTGAGGTGTCTGTCGTCTGCGCCGCGGGCGTTCTAGGTTAGGAGGATCGTTTCGTGGAGTGTTCATCATAGGCCATTTCGATATTAATAACACTATATTAATATTACACTAGTTACCATCCGGTTCGAAGGACCAATTGTAACTGAGGGGTACAATTCCCTGACTGTATTGTTAGATATGATATTTAATACCACTACCTCATGTACTTTAACTTCTGGCCACCCAGTACAAGATATAAGTATGATGAACACTTTCCCACCTGATGAAACGAACCAACACAAATGTACCAAATCGAATATTTAATACAGCAAAAGGTGTATACAACATTCACTTAATTACATTTATGATTTGAAATATTGAATATGCACTTTTATGGCAAATGAGTATTCGTAGGTAAATCAACATTGAATGTCCAATCTCTGGTTGCGCAGGGAGTAAGTATACAACCTGGAATATTTAGGAAACGATAGCGATGGTACTTAAATGATTATAGCTGGATACACTAAGGGGGGGGGGGGTCCCGCTGGTTGTAAGACAGTAGGAGGGGGGGGTTAGAGAAGCCGCTGGCGGTATCCCATCTGGCCGACGGTGTCTTGGGAGAATCCAAAGTCTTGGACACGGTGCCCACAGAACCTCGGGCCGCAGACGAATACAGCTGGACCCTCTGTGGAACGGTATCTGCCGGTCCACAACGGAGAGACGTGGTGCGACCTCACGTGTAGAGCGCCGCCTCACCTGGAGTCCTCTCCGGGGGGTAATTCCAACACTCGGCAGTGTTGGCCTTTATCCATGGAATAATCAAAGCACACAAAGCATAATCCAAGAGCCGTGGAAGGCTCGCCGTCGTCTGTGTAGAGTAATCCAATATACAGGTCCAGTCGCTCTTGACCCGGAGCTCCTCGGATGCAATCACCACTAGGGGTCTGACCAGCCTGGATAAGCGTCCAGATAACGTCAGGAACGATGGGGGTGCTGATAACTGTAGAACTCTAACCGAACGATGCACCATACATAAATAGACTATTATTAGCTTAATAGCATACGTCCAACTCGACGGTATGGTGCCAAACTATGACCATTCAACTATTAATCTACACGATATCTCAATGCCTATTCTGGGCCAAGTAGGCCTTACTACACCGCACGTGCATCGTGGGGAGGCTTTTGCGTCTGTCACTCTGTTGGAGGGTAAAGAACTGGACTAAAAGAAAGTTCTACTTTACGAGCGCCATATATATATGCGCTATGAACAAATAGTACCATTCGTATTTCGCCCGGCATATTACTGCGCGGAACCGGGGGTTGCCTCGACATGTTAGGCGGCACGATTGAACTTGGACCTAGGGGTATGGCAACCTGGCGCCAGGTTCTCGTCCAATGGTAGAATGAAACTATTATGGGCTGTTTAGTAGAAACGGGGATATTCAATGCATATTGTACAAGGAATATACAGGGGATATCAAACGATACACAAATACAATTAAATATATATATATAAATAAATATACATATTCGGTTTAATCTGATCCTTCACAACAAATATTGTTATTGTTTTTTTCTTTTTTTAAACCGATACCGATATTTTCCGATATCACATTTTACTGCCGATATCGGCCGATAATATTGGTCGGCCGATAATATCGGACATCCCTAGAAAATAGCAATGCTTTGTCTTATAGGGAACTACTACCTTATCATTCCATTGAGCTGTAATTAACACAACACAAGGATTCAATGTCCCCGATGACATAGTCAAACTAATTTACTCCCGAATTTCCCCAAGAGGATCACTAAAGGAATATTTTAAATGAATGTGTGCAAAACTGTTTGAGTTTTTGGATGTGTGAGATTATCTGACCACGTCTCATCTGCACCACTAGATGGCAGCGAAAGCTCTTTCTCATACCCTCAGCATCAGGTTCAATGTACCTATACTGCCCTGCAGAAGCTAACCGCATCAGGTTCAATGTACCTATACTGCCCTGCAGAAGCTAACCACATTCAATGTACTTTATTGTTTTATTGTTTTATTGTGGATCCCCATTAGTCTACACCAAAGTCCAAACATTTAAAATACAAACAAAAAAGTAAAATAAAAATATAAAATCACAAACATTGAAGTACTCACAAGAAAACATCACAACAAACAAAACAAGTGAAAGCTCACTCAATATTCACAAGTCAGATATCACAATTATCCAACCATAAAATACATTATTCCATAATCAGTCCATAAGAACAAAACAGATACCAATCTGAACTCTATTTTTTTGAGATAAATGGTATAAAGACATTCTACAGTGCAGTACAGTTACTGTGGTTCTACAGGGCAGTAGTTACTGTGGTTCTACAGGGCAGTACAGTTACTGTGGTTCTACAGGGCAGTACAGTTACTGTGGTTCTACAGGGCAGTATAGTTACTGTGGTTCTACAGGGCAGTATAGTTACTGTGGTTCTACAGGGCAGTATAGTTACTGTGGTTCTACAGGGCAGTATAGTTACTGTGGTTCTACAGGGCAGTATAGTTACTGTGGTTCTACAGGGCAGTATAGTTACTGTGGTTCTACAGGGCAGTATAGTTACTGTGGTTCTACAGGGCAGTATAGTTACTGTGGTTCTACAGGGTAGTATAGTTACTGTGGTTCTACAGGGCAGTATAGTTACTGTGGTTCTACAGGGCAGTATAGTTACTGTGGTTCTACAGGGCAGTATAGTTACTGTGGTTCTACAGGGCAGTAGTTACTGTGGTTCTACAGGGCAGTATAGTTACTGTGGTTCTACAGAGCAGTATAGTTACTGTGGTTCTACAGGGCAGTACAGTTACTGTGGTTCTACAGGGCAGTATAGTTACTGTGGTTCTACAGGGCAGTAGTTACTGTGGTTCTACAGGGCAGTATAGTTACTGTGGTTCTACAGGGCAGTATAGTTACTGTGGTTCTACAGGGCAGTATAGTTACTGTGGTTCTACAGAGCAGTATAGTTAATGTGGTTCTACAGGGCAGTACAGTTACTGTGGTTCTACAGGGCAGTAGTTACTGTGGTTCTACAGGGCAGTAGTTACTGTGGTTCTACAGAGCAGTATAGTTACTGTGGTTCTACAGAGCAGTATAGTTACTGTGGTTCTACAGGGCAGTACAGTTACTGTGGTTCTACAGGGCAGTACAGTTACTGTGGTTCTACAGGGCAGTAGTTACTGTGGTTCTACAGGGCAGTAGTTACTGTGGTTCTATCGGGTCTTGTTACCGTGGACAGCAGTCTCCAGGACGATGGACGGGGTTCCGACAAGACACAGCGGGACAGCGGAGGGGAGAACAAACCACGTCTCCATTCTGAGGACAGACAAAACACACAAACACATTAACACACAAACACACAAACACACGGACACATGAACACATGAACACACAAACACACAAACACACAGACACACGGACACATGAACACATGAACACATGGACACACAAACACACGGACACATGGACACATGAACACACAAACACACAAACACACAAACACACGGACACATGAACACACAAACACACAAACACACAAACACACAAACACACGGACACATGAACACACAAACACACAAACACACGGACACACGAACACATGGACACATGAACACACAAACACACAAACACACGGACACACGAACACACGGACACACGAACACATGGACACATGAACACACAAACACACAAACACACGGACACACGAACACATGGACACATGAACACACAAACACACAAACACACAAACACGGACACACGAACACATGGACACACGGACACACAAACACACAAACAAATTAACACACAAAACATGAACACACAAACACACAAACAAATTAACACACAAAACATGAACACACAAACACACAGTGAGCAGGTGAAGGATGGACACATGGATAACGTCTTACTTCACAGAAACACTCCTGACAGTGGTCTCCTGTAGGAACCTCTGCTCCGTGAGGGAAGTCATGACCGTCCACGCCACAGCCTGCAACACACACACACACACACATTACACACCACAGCCTGCAACACACACACACACACACATTACATTACACACCACAGCCTGCAACACACACACACACATTACACACCACAGCCTGCAACACACACACACACATTACACACCACAGCCTGCAACACACACACACACACACACATTACACACCACAGCCTGCAACACACACACACACACACACATTACATTACACACCACAGCCTGCAACACACACACACACACACACATTACATTACACACCACAGCCTGCAACACACACACACACATTACACACCACAGCCTGCAACACACACACATTACATTACATTACACACCACAGCCTGCAACACACACACACACACATTACATCACACACCACAGCCTGCAACACACACACACACACATTACATTACACACCACAGCCTGCAACACACACACATTACATCACATTACACACCACAGCCTGCAACACACACACACACACATTACACACCACAGCCTGCAACACACACACACATTACACACC
>NC_140182.1:12491184-12546184 GCF_963971535.1 Notolepis coatsorum
CGACGAGAGGGCCTACCTGGAAGAGGTCAAGGTCCTGGCGGGATGGTGCCAGGAAAACAGCCTCTCCCTGAACGTCAGCAAAACAAAGGAGATGATTGTGGACTTCAGGAGGTCGGGGGTCAAGGACTACAGCCCCCTCAGCATCGACGGGGCACCGGTTGAGAGAGTCAACAGCTTTAAGTACCTCGGAGCCTACATATCCGAGGACTTGACATGGACCACACACATTGACAGTGTTGTGAAGAAGGCACGACAACGCCTCTACTTCATCAGGCGCCTAAGGAAGTTCCAAGTCAGTCAGAAGATCCTTAAGAACTTCTACTCATGTACAATAGAGAGCATCTTGACCGGCAACATCACCTCCTGGTTTGGGAATAGCACTGCACAAGACCGAAGCAGACTACAAAGAGTGACACGTTCAGCCGAACGCACAATTGGAGGGGGGCTTCCCACCCTCCAGAACATTTACAACAAGCGTTGCAAGGGCAAGGCTAAGAGAATCATTAAAGACTCCAGTCACCCGAACAACTGCCTCTTTGAACTGCTGCGGTCAGGCAAGCGATACCGGAGTCTCAAGGCGAGCACAGAAAGACTCAGAAGAAGCTTCTATCCCCAGGCCATCAGGCTGCTAAACGAACAATGAACACTACACAACAACAACCACCAAACGCACATAGCACACACATCCACACGCACACACTCACTTTAAACAAACACACTGTAGCACCCACTCCACACACTTTATAGCACACACCCACTTTAAACAAACACACTGTAGCACCCACTCCCCACACTTTATATTTATTGATGAAGGATTGCACTACAACTCGTACACCTTACTGTAAATTGTACCTAAATTGTACCTCATCCCATTTCTGCTTTGCACTATATAGTACTGTACATTAGTACACTGCATAGTATTGTATATTATATGGTAACTCAGAACATTGTACATATGTCTATACCGAACACTGTGACCTCATTTTCTTCTTCTAAATTACATGCTATACTATGTTATTTGATACTATCTTGTCTAGCACAGTCTCTGGAGCGTAACAGTAAGAAGCATTTTGTATGAAAGTATTCTGTACTTCTGTATGACAACTATTAAAGAAACTTGAAACTTGAAACTCACAGTAGACTGACTGACCTCACAGTAGACAGACTGACTGACCTCACAGTAGACTGACTGACCTCACAGCAGACAGACTGACTGACCTCACAGTAGACTGACTGACCTCACAGCAGACAGACTGACCTCACAGCAGACAGACTGACCTCACAGTAGACAGACTGACTGACCTCACAGCAGACAGACTGACCTCACAGTAGACAGACTGACTGACCTCACAGCAGACAGACTGACCTCACAGTAGACAGACTGACTGACCTCACAGCAGACAGACTGACCTCACAGTAGACTGACTGACTGACCTCACAGTAGACAGACTGACCTCACAGTAGACAGACTGACCTCACAGTAGACAGACTGACCTCACAGTAGACAGACTGACCTCACAGCAGACAGACTGACTGACCTCACAGTAGACAGACTGACCTCACAGCAGACTGACTGACCTCACAGTAGACTGACTGACCTCACAGTAGACTGACTGACTGACCTCACAGTAGACAGACTGACTGACCTCACAGTAGACAGACTGACTGACCTCACAGTAGACAGACTGACCTCACAGTAGACTGACTGACCTCACAGTAGACAGACTGACTGACCTCACAGTAGACAGACTGACTGACCTCACAGTAGACAGACTGACCTCACAGTAGACTGACTGACTGACCTCACAGTAGACTGACTGACCTCACAGTAGACTGACTGATCTCACAGTAGACTGACTGACCTCACAGTAGACTGACTGATCTCACAGTAGACTGACTGATCTCACAGTAGACTGACTGATCTCACAGTAGACAGACTGACCTCACAGTAGACTGACTGACCTCACAGTAGACTGACTGACCTCACAGTAGACTGACTGACCTCACAGTAGACAGACTGACTGACCTCACAGTAGACTGACTGACCTCACAGTAGACTGACTGACCTCACAGTAGACTGACTGACCTCACAGTAGACCACAGACCACACAACTGTTGAACAGTAATCCAGAACAATTTTATTGCACTGTTAAAAAAATATATATATTTTATCTATTCTATTCTACTATTGTATTGCACTGCACTATTGCACTATTTTACTTACTTACTCTTACTCTTTTTATTATTGTCTATTTAAAACTGAATCAAACCATAAACAAGGTGGCCTGTTGGGATGTTAGATCCTAATGTGAAAAACTGTGATTTTATATGTCTGCACTTTATGTGCTCATTTTATGTATTTTTTCTGTTGTGAAGGCACTTTGAGCTACAGTTTCTGTATGAAAGTTGCTATACAAATACAGTTTATTATTATTATTATTATTAGTAGTAGTAGACTGACAGACTGACCTCACAGTAGCAGACACCACAGGGGTTGTCCAGTTGTCTCCACTTGGCCCTGTGGTCGTACCGGATGCCAGTGTGGATGCAGCCTAGAAACACATACATATATTACACCGTGTGGGAAGATTATTATTAATGGCATATCACCATGTAGGAGGTAATCAAATAGACACTCTAATACAATATAGTATGGACAATTAGAATTGTTTTGTTGTATTATTGTTTTGTTGTATTGCTGTTTTGTTGTATTGTTGTGTTGTTGTGTTGTTGTATTGTTGTTTTGTTGTGTTGTTGTTTTGTTGTTGTTTTGTTGTGTTGTTGTCTTGTTGTGTTGTTGTTTTTGTGTTGTTGTATTGGTGTGTTGTTGTTTTGTTGTGTTGTTGTATTGTTGTTTTGTTGTGTTGTTGTATTGATGTTTTGTTGTGTTGTTGTATTGTTGTTTTGTTGTGTTGTTGATGTGTTGGCGTGTTGTTGTATTGTTGTGTTGTTGTATTGTTGTTTTGTTGTTTTGTTGTGTTGTTGTATTGATGTGTTGTTGTGTTGGTGTTGTATTGTTGTTTTGTTGTATTGTTGTGTTGTTGTTTGTTGTGATGTTGTTCGTTGTGATGTTGTTTGTTGTGTTGTTGTTCATTGTGTTGTTGTTCACTGTGTTGTTCATTGTGTTGTTGTTCGTTGTGTTGTTGTTCATTGTGTTGTTGTTCGTTGTGTTGTTGTTCGTTGTGTTGTTGTGTTGTTTGTCTGTTACTGACTCCTGCATCGAGGACAACAGTCTCCGTGTATCGTCTCCATTTCACTACAGTCCAGAGGAGGGCAGGAAGCAGGAGAGCATTCCCTATTACCTCCCTGTAGTAGAGAGAGAGAGAGAGAGAGGAGAGAGAGAGAGAGAGAGAGAGAGAGAGAGAGAGAGAGAGAGGAGATGAGAGAGAGAGAGAGAGAGAGGGGGAGAGAGAGGGGGGGAGGGAGAGAGAGAGAGAGAGAGGAGAGAGAGAGAGGAGAGAGAGAGAGAGAGAGAGAGAGAGAGAGAGAGATTTTTGATTTTATAAAAAACTAAATTTTTTACTAAAACTACACAAGATACAACAAAACGTTCAACAATAAAATACTCTACAACTCAACAAAACACAAGAGCAAAAAAACCAAAAAAACAAAAACAAACAACAAAACAAACAACAAAAACAAACAAAACAAACAAAACAAAAAACAAATCAATTAGGGGACAACGATGCTGAAACTGAACCAAAATGTCACTCTGAAATTTTTCCCCCCATAGGGAGAGAGAAAAAAAAAACTCTAAATGATCCAAAGTTCTGGGTGTGTCAGAGAGAGAGACACTGGATAGGCACTGTAGAAACCTTAGTCCTGAGACGAGCGTCCCTAGCTTCACCTTTCCCCCTTTGGTACAACAACATCAGGCCTTTGAGTGTGTCCGACAGACTCCAGTCAAAACCGATCCTGTGGATAAACAGGGGCCGCTTCTTCAGCCGACCCTCCTCCTTCAGCCTTACCATATATGCTCCTACCATCCACCAGTCGTATATCATATGGCATCGATGATGTCGGGGGCCGAGAACAGAGCATGGGGACCGAGATGCACTCTGGACCGACATCCTCATTAGACAGGTTGTTACCCCCCGCCTCCCCGTCCGAGGCCGCCTTTTCCTTCCTGGTTCAGATGCCGCTCCAACCTCACCTCCCACTCCCCCGTGCGGAGACTGGCAGCCCCCAGCGACCTCCCATCAATCAGTCTGATTCGAGAGCACAAAACCCTGATGAAACCCATTCCGAACATAGGGTAGAAAGTAACCAGCAAAGTCCGCTTTAACCATCATCCTCCGAGGCTGAATCATGAAACTGTCCATTTCAGCGTAGAACGTGATGAGCCCCACAGTCATACCTCCCAACCCATGAAAAAGGTAACGGTGCCGGTAACATAAAAAAGACGGTAGAGATAACAACCCCCATGACAACTCTGATGAAAGGTTTGCCGAAGGAGTATGGCTCCGGCCTTCCCATCGGGCATGAAAACGATACGCTCCGCTCCTGTCTCTGAATCCTCCATAGTCCCAGTCTCTACAAAGTCCCACAACTGTATAAGAGTACATGAGATGAACAAAAAATGTCTCAGCCTCCTCGCCCCGGTAGTGGGACACCTCGAAATGTCCAGCCCTAAGTGACAACACACCAGTCCCTCCAATAAAAAAAAAACTCTCATTTAGAAAATAAAAAAGGTAAAAAAATAAAAATAAAAATAAAACAAACAAAACTACACCGATTCCCACTCCGTCCTCCACCGTACTAGGGCCCCCGCAGCACCTCCTGCACAATCTTCCTCATCCTGTATAACTCTGTGTCAACAAAACGACCATCTCCTTTTAAAGTGGAGATGAAGCAGTGAGCAATGTGATCCTAGTTTGGTTTGTTGTGTACCTTGTGTAAGACAGGGGTTCTATAATCAAATGTGAAATCTATCTTATTTGTCTGAAAAATATAATATAATATCCCTGTTTTCAACATGGGCGCCGCCATTTTGTTGCTGACGTCATGGCTGACGTCATACCGTGGCTTGGGTGTATACACTCTGGTTAGCTGCCTATATTGAATGGGGTCGGTCAGCAAATAAAATGTTGCCTACAAAACAACGGGACCGCGGTGGTTCTGTTTGTATTGCTCCTGGCTGTTCAAACTAATTTTACCATGTGAGAGAGAGGAAAGTTGGTTAATTTCCACAAACTACCAGTGAAAAAAACAGTGTGTGTTGACATGTTGGCTCGGGCTGCCTGCACCCAGACGGCGCGACCAGCCTGTTGGACAGGGAAGGAGGATCTGCAGCGAACACTTCATTGCCTCGGATTATGTTGTTGGGGTGGGATGTTTGTCCAAAAGACCACTAATCAGCTGAAGCCGGACGCGGTTCCCTCGGTCTTTCGACAGACAGACCGGCGTTAGCTCTCGGGAGCTAGTTGGCACCAGCCGGGGCCAGGCGTTAGCTCTCGCTAGCTAGCGTTAGCAACCGGAGCGTCGCGGAGCATTCAGCCTGCTGGCCTACCTAGACCCACTTCAACCAGCGTCGCGGAGCATTCAGCCTGCTGGCTACACAAGCTGTGTAGCCAGCAGGCTGAATGCTCCGCGACGCTCCGGTTGCTAACGCTAGCTAGCGAGAGCTAACGCCGGGCCCCGAGAGCTAACGCCGGTCTGTCTGTCGAAGACCGAGGGAACCGCGTCCGGCTTCAGCTGATTAGTGGTCTTCTGGACAAACATCCCACCCCAACAACATAATCCGAGGCAATGAAGTGTTCGCTGCAGATCCTCCTTCCCTGTACAACAGGCTGGTCGCGCCGTCTGGGTGCAGGCAGCCCGAGCCAACATGTCGACAACACTGTTTTTTTCACTGGTAGTTTGTGGAAATTAACCAACTTTCCTTCTCTCTCACATGGTAAAATTAGTTTGAACAGCCAGGAGCAATACAAACAGAACCACCGCGGTCCCGTTGTTTTGTAGGCAACATTTTTATTTGCTGACCGACCCATTCAATATAGGCAGCTAACCAGAGTGTATACACCCAAGCCACGGTAATGACGGTCAGCAACAAAATGGCCGCGCCCATAATGCTAAATGCTTCAGAAATGTACACAACAAATCGTTTTTTCTTAGAAACTGCTTATTTTTATAACGTGACTTCTTCTGTGGCTTATCTAAATACTAATGTGATGCTATGAATATGTATTTATGCTCACTGCTTCATTTCCACTTTAAACCTCATATGTTTCTTTGCTGCCAAAACAAACAAAACCTTTTCTGGAAAAAAAATTTCCAACTCTACTCCCTTCCTGTTCTTTGTCACCTCTAAAAACAGTTTCATTGCAGCCATTGTATATAAAGCATCATCTGAAGTTTCAGAATCATCGCTCACATAATCCCTCATCCCCACGCTCGCACATCTCCACCCCCCATAAACACCCTTGTGTACTCTGTGTACTGCTGAGTTCCTCCGTCACAACCTGTCTTCTTAGCTTGCCGAGCTTGACAACCCAGCTACTTCAAACTTCCTCTTCTGCCCAACAACCTCCACCCCCCCGTCCCCCTCTCCCATGTCAATATCCTCCACTTCCTCCACCCTGACCCCCCTCAACTAAGTCCCTCGACCCTGTTCCCTCAACAGCTACAGCCACCCCAGGCACACTCCCCTCATTACTAACCCTTCCTGCCACCACCCCACCCCCCTCATTTTCATCCCCTTTCCCTGTCCCTTGTGTTCCAACAGATCCACTTGCCACCTCTGTACTCCTTCCTGCCACCACCCCCCCCCCTCATTTTCATCCCCTTTTCCTGTCCTTGTGTCTCAACAGATCCACCCTCCACCTCTGTAATCCTTCCTGCCACGACCCCCCCCCCCCCCCCTCATTTTCATCCCCAGCAACTGTCCTTAGTATATCAACAGGTCATCTGCCCCATATATTACAACAGGTCCCCTTGCCACCTCTGCAATCCCTCCTGCCACGACCCCCCCCCCCCCCCCTCATTTTCATCCCCAGCACCTGGCCTTTGTTCTTCAACAGGTCCATCTGTCCCTCTTATGTCAACAATTCCACTCTTCACCTGGCTATCCAACACGTCTTGGTTTACACAAGCTCCTACCCACCACCCCCCCCCCCCCCCACCTTACCATCTCCACCATTCTTTCCCCGTGCTACAATCCCCGCCGAAACCACCCCCCCTTCCATTCCCTTATCACTTCCATCTGGTACAAAAAACCTTCTCAGAAACCTCCCCACTACCCCTCATCCCCTGCCCCCCCCCCCCCCCCCTCAACCCCTCGATTCCCACCCCAAGCTGTTCTTCCTTTCGTCCTCACACCTTCCCCATCATTTTCCCCCCTGCTCGGCCCCTCCCCAGGGCACGCTTGTCTCTGATGCCCCTCCCTTCCACACGCAAAACATCTCATATTTTGTGTTGTCGCAAAGATAATGTACTCAAACCCGTCTATTACTACTTTAAAATTAAGATCTAACTCATCATCACGTCTGTTCATTACAATGAACGTCTGCCTTCGGTGAGAAACCACATGCTTCCAATTCCGGTGCCTTGAAACCTGAAGACACTTTTTTCAAAGGAGCGACCACTTTTCCAAACCTTGCGAGTTCCCTCAATATCAGATCATCGCTCACCAACGGAGGAACGTTTGCCAATGACACCTTTTTTGCCGGAGTTGTGAGCGGCAACACAGATACAAAAGTACCATGTATGATCAAACCGTCCGTTATCAGTTGATTAACTTTAATCAAATCATTCAAGAATATTACAATCCCCCCATTCATACGGGCTGCTGACTTAACGGCCGCAGCTCCCACTTTCCCCGCTACAGCTAGACTACAGTCTTCCACCGAACACGGAAAAGCCGGCGTGACTTTGAACCCATGTTTCCTAGTTAATTTCGCAAAATCCATGCCGCCGCGACAGCAGTCAGCTGCCAAAGCGAACACTGACAACGCTATCAGCCCACCATTAACACACAACCAGTCGAATTAAAACCCAGTCTTATTCACAATTTGACAAACAACATAAAGATAGGAAAAGTTTAGAAAGACTCACGCGTTCCACAAAACCTCTCGGCAGCACCACACTCAAACCACCCCGCTCCCACCATCCACACGCATGCGCACAGAGAGAGAGAGAGAGAGAGAGAGAGAGAGAGAGAGAGAGAGAGAGAGAGAGAGAGAGAGAGAGAGAAGGGGGGCATAATAGGAGTTCAGAGTCACGATTGAACCCAGCAGTACATGTAAGCAGGAGCTTGAAGACACCCTGACAGAGAGACTCACCCGACACCTGCAGGTCTGACAGCCATCTATGTTGTTGTAGGAGACGTTGTGAGGTTTACCGTCCAGATCACACCCTGCGGAGAAGACAGGAAGTTAACAGATCACACCCTGCGGAGGAGACAGGAAGTTAACAGATCACACCCTGCGGAGGAGACAGGAAGTTAACAGATCACACCCTGCGGAGGAGACAGGAAGTTAACAGATCACACCCTGCGGAGGAGACAGGAAGTTAACAGATCACACCCTGCAGAGAGACAGGAAGTTAACAGATCACACCCTGCGGAGCAGACAGGAAGTTACAGATCACACCCTGCGGAGAGACAGGAAGTTAACAGATCACACCCTGCGGAGACAGGAAGTTAACTGATCACACCCTGCGGAGCAGACAGGAAGTTAACAGATCACACCCTGCGGAGAGACAGGAAGTTACAGATCACACCCTGCGGAGAGACAGGCAGTTACAGATCACACCCTGCGGAGAGACAGGAAGTTAACAGATCACACCCTGCGGAGGAGACAGGAAGTTAACAGATCACACCCTGCGGAGGAGACAGGAAGTTAACAGATCACACCCTGCGGAGAGACAGGAAGTTAACAGATCACACCCTGCGGAGCAGACAGGAAGTTAACAGATCACACCCTGCGGAGAGACAGGAAGTTACAGATCACACCCTGCGGAGAGACAGGAAGTTACAGATCACACCCTGTGGAGCAGACAGGAAGTTACAGATCACACCCTGCGGAGAGACAGGAAGTTACAGATCACACCCTGCGGAGGAGACAGGAAGTTACAGATCACACCCTGCGGAGGAGACAGGAAGTTACAGATCACACCCTGCGGAGAGACAGGAAGTTACAGATCACACCCTGCGGAGGAGACAGGAAGTTACAGATCACACCCTGCGGAGAGACAGGAAGTTACAGATCACACCCTGTGGAGGAGACAGGAAGTTACAGATCACACCCTGCGGAGGAGACAGGAAGTTACAGATCACACCCTGCGGAGGAGACAGGAAGTTAACAGATCACACTCTGCGGAGGAGACAGGAAGTTAACAGATCACACCCTGCGGAGGAGACAGGAAGTTATAAATCACACCCTGCGGAGAGACAGGAAGTTAACAGATCACACCCTGCGGAGAGACAGGAGGTTAACAGATCACACCCTGCGGAGAGATAGGAAGTTAACAGATCACACCCTGCGGAGAGACAGGAAGTTAACAGATCACACCCTGCGGAGGAGACAGGAAGTTAACAGATCACACCCTGCGGAGGAGACAGGAAGTTAACAGATCACACCCTGCGGAGGAGACAGGAAGTTAACAGATCACACCCTGCGGAGAGACAGGAAGTTAACAGATCACACCCTGCAGAGCAGACAAGGAGTTACAGCAGAGATGTCTTCAGAAGAATTCGTTGACAGGAATGTTTTGTTTATATGTGTGTGTGTGTAAGTGTGTGTGTGTGTGTGTGTGTGTGTGCAGCCAACACAGAGACAGTGAAGAGCCAATGAAAATGAAGAGGAATGTGTTAATGATTTGTAACATTCACATTGCCCCCCCCCCCCTCTCCATTCCTTAGGTCATTGTGGAACATCTGGCTTCTGCTCTCTGGCCAGTAATGACAGAACAGCTTGCACCTCCACACACACACACACACATACGCACACGCACACGCGCACACGCACGCACACACACGCACACGCACACACATAATGTGTTATGGACTGGAACCATAAACAGAAGTGCCTGCAGAAAGTCCACAAGTAAGACACTACAGTCTATTAACTGGACAAGATCTACCGTCAGGGGGAGGCAGAGAGAGAGAGAGAGAGTTAGAGAGAGTGAGAGAGATAGAGAGAAAGAGAGAGAGTTAGAGAGTGAGAGAGAGAGAGAGAGGGTGTGAAAGAGAAAAATAGTTAGAGAGAGAGAGAGAGAGAGAGAGAGAGAGAGGGAGAGAAAGAGTGGGAGAGAGAAAGATAGTTAAGAGAGAGTGAGTGAGAGAGAGAGAGAAAGAGAGTGAGAGAGAAAAAGAGAAAGAAAGAGTGAGAGAGAAAGAGAGTGAAATAAAGAAAGAGAGTGAGAGAGAAAGAGAGTGAGAGCAAAATAGATAGAGAAAAAGAGTGAGAAAGAGAGATAAAGATTGAGAGGAAGAGCCAAGAGAAATAGTGTGAGAAAGAGAGTGAGAGTGAGAGCAAGAGTGAGAGAGAGAAAGAGTGTGAGAGAGAAAGAGAGAGATAGAGAGAGAGAGAGAAAGACAGTGAGAGAGTACAAGGGTTGTAACTCAATTGTAACTGAATAACGCTGAAGCTCCCCCCCCCCCCCCCCACCATGTGACCTCCTCTGGAGTTCTCAGAACAGCTGTTTACAGAACATAAACCCTGGAGGGCAGCGTCACGCAAAGATAAATACATAAATATAAATCAAAGGCTTCCAATGGCCTCATTGATGATTGTGGTCTCAGACATCTCACTGGATAATCATTTTAATTAAGACTAACCAAAGGACAGGAAGAATGTGTGTGTGTGTGTGTGCGTGTGTGCGTGTGTGTGTGCGTGCGTGTGTGTGTGTGTGCGTGTGTGTGTGTGTGTGTGTGTTGAATAATTTGTTGAAGCTAGTCAGACTACCTACTGAGCCAGCAGCCAACAGGCATTTCCTCTAGTCAACCAAGCATGAGATCAAAGTGTACATGGGTGTGTGTGTGTGTGTGTGTGTGTGTGTGTGTGTGTGTGTGTGTGTGTGTGTGTGTGTGTGTGTGTGTGTGTGTGTGTGTGTGTGTGTGTGTGTGTGTGTGTGTGTCGGCTGGGTGCCATCGAAGTCTTGTAACAAACACATGCAGAAACAATTAAGCAAGAGAGGAAAGATGAGAGACAGAGACAGAGAGAGGAGACAAAGACTGGCTTTAGAACTAACCCAGGGGGACAGGGGGACCACATCATGTACATTCCTAATGTGTATCTGATGATTTGATGATCTGATGTTTATTTATTTCCGTGTCTTACATACAGGTGTATGCCCAGCCCATATGGGCTTACAAGACACATAAACAATAAGTATATAATAGTATACTTGACAAATTATGACATATAGACCAAGATGGCAAAAAAAAAATACAATAAAACGTAATATAACACAAGCTGTAAGCAATGTATGTAAACAAAGAAACAAGAGGAATTCATATACAATTATATAGGATATAGTGTGTTTTGTCTCAAGTGCCATGCTTTCTCCAAAAATCCTGCAAAACTGAAGATGTCCTGCACAAAAAAACAACTCAACATACAACTCTCAGACTGCCAAAACAAATCCGGATTTACAATTCGAATTTTCTCAAATAAAGCCCTCCTCAAACCTCCGCTGTATCAATGCACATAAGACAGAAATAATTTTACAGTGTGTGTGTGTGTGTGTGTGTGTGTGTGTGTGTGTGTGTGTGTGTGTGTGTGTGTGTGTGTGTGTGTGTGTGTGTGTGTGTGTGTGTGTGTGTGTGTGTGTGTGTGTGTGTGTGTGTGTGTGTGAAAGAGATGAGGCAGGTATAACACACACTATATCACTCTTCTCTTGGTTTAATTATATTGTTAACAAATAAATCAAGGCGTCTCCTTCAAGCCCGGCAAACGGTCCGGCTATCTATAGTTACATTCAATGGCGTTGCCAGCAATTCAAGCCATTTCAACGCTGCACACGTCACAGAGAAGAGGCGGATCAGGGATTACGTCAGAATCAAAGTGTGGACGACGTGCAAACAGAACCCTTTCACAGTGAGAACTTGTTGAAGATAATGCAGTGGTTTTTATAACATTGCTAGTGAATTAGCGATCCTCTCATTTTAAGTCTCTTTCTTGTCGTAACAGCACAGTAACAGCACAGTAACAGCACAGTAACAGCAGAGTAACAGCACAGTAACAGTAGAGTAACGGCAGAGTAACAGCTAGTGGTGGGGGGAAATATAGATACGTAGTAGTATCGCGATACTTTGCGTGGCGATACTGTATCGATACAAGGACGCCAAGTATCGATATTTTAATATTTATTTATTTAAAATAATAATAATAATATTGTATGCATTCAGTTAAGTTGGAATATGACTGTAATACAAACAGTTCAGTTTGTCAGGTACATGCAACACAGATTACAGTGTTGACATCTGTCTGCTTGAGAAAATCCCATTTGCTGCAATAAAAATGATTGAAGTGAGATGAACAGACTGAAAAGTTTATTTTATTAGATAAAACAGGTTGACAAAGTTTTACTTTGCAGTTGAAAAAAGGTAATAAATCGCAATATATCGCAACATTAATACCGCAATACTCAGCATATCGCAATATATTTTGAATCGCAATACTATCGTATCGTGACTTAAGTATCGTGACTTAAGTATCGTGATAATAGCGTATTGTGAGGCCCCTGGTGATTCCCCACCCCTACAGTAGTAACAGCACAGTGTCACAGAGCGCCTGGTGTAACGGCTGAACCCGCTTCTGTTCCCACACTGTAGCGACAGCAGGTTACCAGCCGTGGCATATGACATGGCCGCCTGTCGCCGGGTCCAGCCACTCTGTGAAACAGGAGGCGCAGTTGTGCACGTGGCAAACGGCCTCGGGGTAACCATGGCAACGGGCCTGGTGGCAGAGGTCGGGGCAGGTGATCGGAGGAGAGCCCAGAGGACAGCTGCTGAACCAGTGGAGCTTGAAACACAACCTACAGAGTTTGGAAGGAAAGGAGTTTGATATGAGTGGAGGAGTTCACCGTTCAAATACACTCGGCGGATTTGGACCACCAGCTGCTGTGGTTCTGGTGATTCTGGTTTACCTGTGGTCGGGCGTGGCCGGCAGCCATACGCCATGCCCGTCCTGAGTAGCCGCGACGGTGTAATCCTCGACGTGAGACTTCCTTTGTCCCGCCCACTCCTGCTCTAGTCGACTAATCAGAGCGCTGCCTTCCTCGGGGTCGAGAGCCATCCAATCCTGCAGGAGCCAGTGTCGGGGGAGGGAGGTGATGGGAGGGCAGGTGCGCGTTATGCGGTCGAGCGCTTGGGCGCTACACGAGCTCAGCTGCTCCTGAGCGTGGAAGAAGAAGCGTAGGTAGTGCGGCCCTCGGAAGAACCAGTTGCAGTCGTCCTTGTCGTAGCCGTCCGGTCGGAAGCCGAACGCGTCCAAGCCGCCGCGGTCCAAACCGAACGGATCGAACCCGTACGCGCTGTAGCCGCCGTCGCTGAAGAGGTCCGACATCACCTCGTGGCTCAGGATCATCTCCTCCTCCTCGTCGTCGCTCGCCTCCTCCTCCTCCTCCTCCTCCTCCTCCTCGTCCGTCTCTCCGTCGTCCTCCCCCGCCGCCCTCTCTTGGACAAACACCCCGTCCCAGCGCATGCCGAACCAGGTGACGTTGAGGCGGCTGAGGCCGTGGCGGTTGAACCCGGACACGTCGTATCCGGCCCGGTCGATGAGGTCCAGGTTGAAGCCATCCCTGCCGTAGCCGCGTCTGTCCCGGCCGCCGCGGTCGTAACCGCTCGGGTCGTAACCGCTCGGGTCGTAACCGCTCGGGTCGTAACCGCTCGGGTCGTAACCGCTCGGGTCGTAACCGCTCGGGTCGTAACCGGCAGAGGCGAGGCTGTCGGAATCTTTGCGGTCCGCGTCTAGTTTCTCGGAGCCGTGTTTCTCGGAGCCGTGTTTCTCAGAGCCGTGTTTCTCAGAGCCGTGTTTCTCAGAGCCGTGTTTCTCAGAGCCGTGTTTCTCAGAGCCGTGTTTCTCAGAGCCGTGTTTCTCAGAGCCGTGTTTCTCAAAGCCTTCAGAGCCGTGTTTCTCAGAGCCGTGTTTCTCAGAGCCGTGTTTCTCAGAGCCGTGTTTCTCAGAGCCGTGTTTCTCAGAGCCGTGTTTCTCAGAGCCGTGTTTCTCAGAGCCGTGTTTCTCAGAGCCGTGTTTCTCAGAGCCGTGTTTCTTCGAAGGGAACTCTTTATCCGCGGGCTCGCTTTTCCGCGAGGGCACCTGAGACGGCGTCGCGTTGCACGGCGCGCCGAGGGTGATGGGCACGTACATCACGCAGAGCTGCCGCTGCGACGACGTCACGTCGTCGGGGGCGACGTCAAACGGCTTCATCTTCTTCACCACGCGCCTCTGTCGGGCCTCAGGGTGCCGCCGGGGGCCGTCGTCGACGTCGCTGCTGCGGACCGGCTCGTCGTCGCTCCTCCGCTTCACACCGCCGCCACCGTCCTGCTGCTGTTGCTTCTCCTGCCACTGGGTCCACAGCTTGTCCACGAAGGCCACGTGAGAGAGGTAGAGGGGGTCGTAGGCGGCCAGAGGGGACGCCATGTGACCCCCCACCCACAGCCGGAAGAGCCCGGAGAAGGCCTGCAGCGACTGGGAGAGCAGCCGGAAGTCCCCCTGGTTCACGAGCCTCTGGACGGTCACAGCGTCCGGCAGCCACACCTGAGAGGAGGGGAGGGGGGTTAGAAATACAAAATAAGCCCATAAATATAACCACAGAAAACCAGATGTTGGCAGCAATGATAATAGTCCAGAATGAAACTGGCTAGGAATAGCATTACTTTTATTATATATTTTTTATTTTATTATATTATGTATGTTTCTGTTTCTTTTCTGGCTTAAACATCTGAAAACTAGCAACCCTGCTAATGTTGGGATATCTACTATTTAATTTGTATTCATTTATAAATGTATAAACTGTTGATTGATATGCACTGTCCCTGATCAAATGAACTGAGTAAACTAAACTAAACTAAACTAAACTATTACTTTACTTTTATTACATTACTTTTACACCCTGCCATAAAGAATGAACCCCAACTGTAAAATTGGCATCAAATGATTAAAAAGAAAAAGTTTCTCAGACCGAGGTGTTGAAGGTCCGCCTGAGACAGGGGGACCAGCGGGCGCGGCGGGACGTCCCGGCCTGGAAGGGGTGCTGGGGGACGCAGCCCGAGCCCGGCTCCCCGTCCCCCCCGAACAGGCCGGCCTGCCAGGCGGCCGACGAACGCATTGACCCGGAGTCCACCGTCCACTCAAAGTACGGGACGGACACTTGGCAGGAGGAGACAGACTGCAGCTCACGCTCCACCAGCCACAGGAAGTAGCGGTGCCACGGGAGGAAGTGGCCCCCCCCTGCCTGCGGGGAGAACTCAGCTCTCAGCTGGGCAAAACCCTCCCAGACTGCTACACACGCACACGCACACACGCGCACACACACACACGTGAATACATCAACAGAAGACAACAACACACAGGTAAAGTAAGAATACTGTAAATCCAAGCCTCACTGTTAAAACTGTGTCCGATCACACAGTGTACATTGTAGAGGTTTCCTATATATATATATAATATTTATTCTTACCATATATATATCTACCCACATCTGTCTGTACATATCTTCATATAATCCTTTTTACATATCTGTAGATATACTATATCTATATCTGTACATATACCTTACCTACTCTTACTAGTTACGCTGCTGGCCAGTATGACTTACTACCATAGTGTTTTTATACCTGTCACACTGTACATATTAATACTACAACTCTGTACATACATCTGATTAGCACTATTACTCAGTAGTACTAATTTGTATATTCTATACCCAGTTTAATCACCTGTACATTGTATATTACTATTACACTTTACTGTTACATTTGCACTCTGGTTGCACTTATTTTCGTTGTACTGTACTTGTGCTGTATGATGACAATACATTTGAATCTAATCTAATCTAATCTAAATGCACCTTACTTGTGAAGTGAGATGCGTGCTGTGAGGGGTGGTCAGAGCGCTGTACCTGGCCTGGCATGGAGCCTCCTGACAGCCCGCTGGTACTGCTTCCTCTCCCTGAGTGTCAGGTCTCTGATGTCCTTCCTCTGGGTCAGGTGGGTGCACTCGCAGGCCACCTTCCCTCCCTGCGTACAGACGCACTTCTCGCAGCCCTGCCTGAAGCGCTCCCCGTACCTCCGCAGCCGGCGCTGGGAGGGGCAGCCGCAGTCTTGGCCACAGCCCACTTCGGAGCAGTTCCGGCCGAGGAAGAAGCTCACGGCCTCCTCCTCTGCCGGGAGGTCCTTGGCCCGGGCTTGGCACTGCTTCAGGGACGTGTAGTCACAGGTGTAGGTAAAGCCCTCCTTCATGCAGGCTTCCTTCACGCCTTCTTTTCCCCTCCCGCTCTCTCTCTCCTCCTCCAGCTCTGTGTGGTTAAAGTCTATGCTGGCGTGAACATACAGAGTGTCGTCCTCGTAGTCCTGCCGGTCAAACCCGTCCAGAGTTCTGTCCACATCTGAGACGTTGTATCCCTGATGGTGACCGATGGAAGGCTTCAGTTGGCGGAGGCAGCAGGCTCCCAGCATGCATTGCTTCGTGCAGGCGTTGAGGGACAGGAAGTTGTTGCTGCTGTTTCCCGTGCAGTAGAGGAAGTCCTCACAGGAGCCAGAGGTGGGGTTTAAGGCCCAGCGGCGTTGAACTGACCTCTGACCTTGACAGTTGGTCTCTGGCCTGGGTTGCCAACATGCCTAGAGGTGGGGATGGGAGATACAGGGCCTCTTACCCATCCTACTACTACTATAGAATAGAAGGAATGTCTACTACTACTACACAGCCTTATAGAATAGAAGGAATGTCTTCTATTATTACACAGCCTTATAGAATAGAAGGAATGTCTTCTATTATTACACAGCCTTATAGAATAGAAGGAATGTCTTCTATTACTACACAGCCTTATAGAATAGAAGGAATGTCTTCTATTACTACACAGCCTTATAGAATAGAAAGAATGTTTACTACTACTACTAGTACTACTACTACTACACAGCCGTATAGAATAGAAGGAATGTCTACTACTACTACACAGCCTTATAGAATAGAAGGAATGTCAATGTCTTCTATTACTACACAGCCTTATAGAATAGAAAGAATGTTTACTACTACTACTAGTACTACTACTACTACACAGCCGTATAGAATAGAAGGAATGTCTACTACTACTACACAGCCGTATAGAATAGAAGGAATGTCTACTACTACTACACAGCCTTATAGAATAGAAGGAATGTCTTCTATTACTACACAGCCTTATAGAATAGAAAGAATGTTTACTACTACTACTACTACTAGTACTACTACTACTACTACTACTACACAGCCGTATAGAATAGAAGGAATGTCTACGCAGCTCATGTTCACAGATATGTACTGAACTGTCTTAGGCCATGAAAATAACAATCTGAATGTGTACGACTACTACTAAGTTACTAGTACTACTATTACTACTACTACTAGCAGGGGTGTTAAAAGTACCCAGAAATTATAGTTAAGTGAAAGTATGGGTACCGTCTCAAAATATTACTCAAGTAAAAGTCAGAGTATCTGGCTAAAAACACACTTGAGTAAAAGTTAAAAAGTTTCTACTTTTAAATGTACTTAATAAAAAGTTAAAGTAAAAAAAAAAAAAAAAAATCCGGGGCAATGAAATGTTCCGTTTCGTCCTCTTTATCACTCATACTATCATTTGTGGCAATCTTCTGTAGCTTGTCACTCTGACGGTCTATTCTTCTGATAGCAGGTGTTTAATCAAAGATCCCCGCTTTCTAATATTGCACAAGGACCAATCAGCATTGGTATTGGGCGGGTTCATTTTCCATTGATGGGGATTTGATTGGCTGTTTGTAAATAAAGTACGGCCGCAGGATTAATAACGTTAACGTTAGTTCGGCCAGAGAAACAAATATACTAATTAAAACGGTTGGACCTGCCAGATTTGTACTTTGTACTTTGTAGGTCTGCATTTTAAATGTAAGGAGTAAAAAGTATGTTTTTTTTCTCTGAAATGTAATTGAGTAAAAGTACAAGTATACAAACTAGGGATGTCCGATATTATCGGCCGACCGATATTATCGGCCGATATCGGCAGTAAAATGTGATATCGGAAAATATCGGTATCGGTTTTTTTTTTTTTTTTTTTTTTTTTTTTATTTAACCTTTATTTACCCAGGCAAGCAAGTAAGAACCAATTCTTATTTTATTTATTGTCAAAAGTATGCATGTTGGTTTAATTCAACAACAAGAGATATGTAATGTTAATTTTTACTTTTTTAATTATCATATTTTGCACAGATAATGCTTACATTTAGAAAGCCTTTTGAATGCATCCAGTGAAATTATTAATTACCTGAAATTATTCAGTTTTTTTGGGGGGAAACCCTGCATATATCGGTATCGGTTGATATCGGTATCGGTATCGGTATCGAAATTAAGAGTTGGACAATATCGGAATATCGGTATCGGTAAAAAAGCCAATATCGAGCATCCCTAATACAAACCTAATAATACTTGAGTAAAGTACAAATCCCCAAAAACAGTACTTAAGTATTTTTATTTTTTTTATTATTATTATGTTTTTGGTAGATATATTATTGGTTTTTGTTACCGGGCAGTCCGGTAGAGAGAGAGAGAGGAAGTATGGGAGATAGACGGGGAAGACATTCGGCAAAGGTCGCCGGGTCCGGGAGTCGAACCCGGGACGGCCGTGTTGCACCGCAGTGCTGTACGTGGTGCGCCACCCTGGTGCCCAGTAGTTAAGTATTGTAACGAAGTACAATTACTCAAGTACTTTACACCACTGACTACTAGTACTACTACTACTACTACTACTACTACTACTACTACTACTACTACTACTACTACTACTACTACTACTACTACGAACACAGAGCCGTTAATGTCTGAAAGCAGAGCCTAATTAGATCTCCACACACACACACACACACACACACACACACACACACACACACACACACACACACACACACACACGCACACACACGCACACACACCTCAACAGAAAAGCACAACAGCAAACTACAGTGTCACTATGGCAACGCTGAAGCTCAGCAGCGCAGAGGGAGGGGGAGGAAGGGGAGGGGGGGAGGGTTCCAAACCTTTTCTTTTTGTGATTGTGACCCACCTCAAGCATTTCAAATGTTCTGGAGACCTGTTTTTAGAGAACATGAGAGTATCCTCAAAACACACCCCAAACTACACACACACACACACACACACACACACACACACACACACACACACACACACACACACACACACACGCACACGCACACACACACACACTTGCACAGCATACAGCATACATTGTACAAAACTACAGTACTTCATGGAAGAGAGACACAGACACACATTCTAGATTCTACACACAACTAGAGACACGAGAGTCTAGTCTAAGAGTGATCTAGTAACACCTGCTGGATCTAATCCACTAGTCTAGTCTGGTCTACTGGTACCTGTCTCAGCTGTCTGTGACACAACGGTCCCTTGGTGTTGGGGGGGCAGGAGCAGTGAAACCCCCCGGGGTCAGAGGTCAACATGAGACATACGCCTCCGTTATGACAGGGGCTAGATAGGCAGGGGTCTTGGAGAGGGGCAGCCATCTGCAAGCTAGCTACTTCACATGCGTCAGTTAGTAGAGGCTGTTTGTTTACAGTGCAGTATGCCTGTATGTGTGTGTGAATGTGTGAGCCTATAGGAAGATGAACTGTAGTATCACTAGTATTCCTGTGGGGGGGGGGGGGTTCAGCACACACCAATTACTATAGAAATACTGTGAATAACTATAAGAACATAGCATTTCTATGGTATAACCACAGGAATACTGTAGTAATTCACCATACATTTCTATAATGTTCCACTACAGAAATATGATGGTGAATGAATATAGTGTGTTTGAAAAAAGAAACTACAGGAATACTTTAAATCGCTACAGTATTTCTCAGGCGTGTAAAAGAAAAACCATAGGAATACTATCGTTTTTTTGTTCGTTTATTTTTTATTGTATTCTATTTATTTTTGGGCTTTCTGTATTTTTCACCCATCCCAATTTAGTCGTTATGCCAATTCCCTTCCTGGTCGTTGCGCGCATTGCCCCACTGTCGGCCTGGGGAGGGTGTAGAACTACCACATGCCTCCTCCGATACATGTGGAGTCGCCAGCCGCTTCTTTTCACTTGACAGCGAGGAGTTTCAGCTGAGGGAACGTAAAGCGTGCAGAGGTTCATGCTATTTCCCCCAGATCCCCTCCCTGCTGAGCAGGCGCCCCGACCGACCAGTAGGAGTCGCTGTTTACAACGACCAGGACACACACCCCACCGGCTTCCCACCCGCTAACACTGCCAATTGTGTTAGATGGGACGACTGACCAAGCCGGAGGTACCGCTGACAGCTGGATTCGATCCCAGAGTCTCTGCGGTGGTAGGCGAGTGCTTAGTCCACATACTATAGGTTGTTACTATAGTTCATATTCGTATGGGAGAGAGAGAGAGAGAGAGAGAGAGAGAGAGAGAGAGAGAGAGAGAGTGTAGTGGAGCTCACCCTTGATGTTAGCCTCACAGGTGACCTGTCCGGAGGTGCAGGTGCAGACGGTGTCCAGGTGCGTCTCCCAGCGCTGGCCCTCCTCCACCTGTCGCCCCTCCCACTCACACCTCCTCCTCACACACTCACAGCCCTCCAGGTAGAGCAGGCGCGCCTGAAGCTCCACGTTCTGCACACAGTGTGTAGAAAATAACTTGTTGTGATTGTTGCATAGTATAGTTAGTAACAACAAATATAGCACATTGGGACATAGAAGAAAAACTGCACATTGTATAGGAATGTACATACTGTAGGATCCATATAGAATGTACATAGGATCCAGTGCCTTTAAGCGATTTATTAACATGTCTATTTACCATGGGTATTCTAGTAATCTTATTATTATTACTACTATTACTATTGTTTTATTGCACAATCGTAGCGGGCAAGGTCAACCGCATTTCACTGTATGCCCTGGTATGTACTGTATGTGATGAATAAACTCTTGAATCTTGAACATCACAATATTCATTCATATATAATTTGTGATGGATCACGGTCCATGTCGGTTTGGTTTTAGTTTATTCCTGCATGCTTTGGGTGTATTTTGGGTTTTCTCTGGTGAGCTGTCAATCACCAGACACGAATTATGTTTGGTTTTCTCTTGTGAGCTGTCAATCACCAGACAGCAGTTAATTGCCAGGCGGCAGGGCAGGTGTGTGGGCTTGATTGCCACCTGGTTGGTGTCAGATGTGCAGTGCTTTTAAGTAGGCTTGGTTTCCTGTGTTCAGATGCTTGTTGTCAGCATGAGACAATCCCTCTCCAGGATCAACGCTCGCAAAGCTGGGGGCCCAGACAACATACCCGGGCGGGTGCTGAAAGACTGTGCAGCGGAGCTCACTGATGTCTTCACAGACATCTTTAACACCTCCCTGAGCCAAGCCGCTGTCCCCACATGCTTCAAAGACACTACCATCATCCTGTTCCCAAAGAAGGCTTCTCCAGCCTGCTTCAATGACTACCGTCCCGTTGCTCTGACACCCATCATCATGAAGTGCTTTGAACGGCTAGTCATGCAACACATCAAATCCACCCTCCCTCCCTCCCTGGACCCCTTCCAGTTTGCATATCGGGCCAACCGGTCCACCGATGATGCAATCTCCACTGCCCTCCACTCAACTCTCACCCATCTGGACACTAAGGACTCATATGCCAGGATGCTGTTCATAGACTTTAGTTCAGCGTTCAACACTATCATCCCCCAACAGCTGATAGTGAAACTGGACCTGCTGGGGCTGAGCACCTCGATGTGCACCTGGCTGCTGGTCTTCCTGACCGGGAGACCAACAACACATCCAGCACCATCATCCTGAACACTGGGCAAGGATGCGTGCTCAGCCCCCTACTCTTCACACTACTGACCCACGACTGCACACCAATACACCAACCTCTTCGTCAAGTTAGCGGACGACACAACTGTGGTGGGGTTCATTAAAAACAATGACGAGTCTCACTACAGGGACGAGGTGAGCCAACTGATCACGTGGTGCGGGAACAACAACCTCATTCTCAATGTGGAGAAAACAAAGGAGGTTGCTGTCGACTTCCGGAGAGCGCACACCCAGCACCCTCCACTCACCATCAACGGTGCGGTGGTGGAGAGAGTGAGCAGCACCAAAGTCCTGGGTGTGCACATCACAGAGGACCTCTCCTGGAACACCAACACCGCATCACTGGCGAAGAAAGCTCAACAGCACCTCTACTTCCTCCACAAACCGAGAAGAGCTGGAGCCTCAGTGCCCATTCTGTGCTCCTTCTACCGGGGCGCCATCGAGAGCCTCCTGACCAGCTGCATAACCGCGTGGTAGGGCGGCTGCACAGCATCCTGCCGCAAGACCCTGCAGCGCACGGTCAGAACAGCTGAGAGGATCGTTGGTGCCCCCCCTCCCCTCCCTCCAGGACATCAACAATACACGTCTGGCCCGCAAAGCACTAAGAATCGCGGGCGACGTTACCCACCCCTCACAACGCTTTTTCACTCTCCAGCCCTCCGGGAGGAGAATGAGGAGCCTCCGAGCCAGGACCAGCAGACTGAAAGACAGCTTCATACACCAGGCTGTCAGGAAGCTCTCGCCCAGCTCTCCCCTCCTCTACTCTGCCATCACAGAACCTGGACTAACCCCCCCCCCCCACACACTGCCACTTTACAAACTCACTGCGACTTTACTTTACTGTCATTATTTTAGTTTACATTATATTAGTTTACTGCCATATCCATCATCTCACTGCCACTTTACTGCCATATTCTACTGCCATTATTTATCAGTTATACTTACTATGTACCACTGCTGCTAAAAAAAGATTTGCAAGTTCTGTTTACCTCCTATATTTATTTCAATCATACATAAAAAAAGATTGCCACTGTTTATACTGTATACTGTATCCTGTGTATAGTGTATGTGTACATCGTGTATTATGTTACTTATGTTTATAGTGTCCTATATGTTACTTTATGTTTATATTTAAAAAAAAATTATAAACACCGTGGGAAGGGACACACAGCTATTTAATTTCTCTGTATGTCTTGCACATTATGAGAAGCGACAATAAAGCTGACTTTGACTTGTTCATTTCATGTTTGCCCACAGTAGTAGAGGAGTATCTCAAGGACTGTTTCTAGGGTTTTCTCTGTCTGTAGTTCTTTTGGATTCTTGTTTGTTTTCAACTGCTAAGCAGTGGTGGTTATTAAAAAAAATTCCCCATTTCTTTTATCCTGGTGTTTTGTGTTTTCTATAGCTTTTATCTTTATTTATTTCAGTGTTCTTGTGTTTTCCACCACCCTATCTCATCGCTCTGTGATTAACTTTAAGCTTCCCCCCGTTTGGGGGCGGAGCTGAGCGATCATGGAGTAGACGTGTTTCACATGAGCTCCCTTCTACCATGCTGAATATACGTTTCTCCCCATTAGTCTTTATTTTATTTTTATTTGTTTTTTATCTGTTTGCTAGGTCGTCGTGTTTAGTATACATTCATCGACTTTTTTCGACTTTCTACGATGACGGGGGTGGAAACCAGAGCCATGAAACCATGCGCCTCAACCAGCAAGCCATCACCGCCGGGCCTGGCCACATCGTCGCCCGTTGTCGGGGAGTTAAGCGAAGCTGTGCTCTTGGTCATGACCAAGCTACACGCAGACTCTGAGACACGCATCGCTGAAGCACAGAAGAAAGTGTTGGCGGATTTCTGTGTCAGCCTCCGTCGTGAGATATCAGAAGAAATACGGCTGGCGGTAGTACCGCTGACAGACAAGATGGAGACGGTGCACGCTGTCTCCTCAGCTAATGCTAACGAACTAGCCATGCTAACAACGGAGGTATCATTACAGTGCGAGAAGATGGCGGGTCTCGAATCCGCCCTGCTGGCTAGGCAGGCTGAAGTCAACAAACTACAGTCGGCAATGGAGGAGATGCAGTCCCGGGATAGACGCCACAACGTCAGGATTGTTGGAGTACCGGAGACCAGCGGTGAAGGCCGTCTCTCTAAGACCGTACCCGAACTGCTGCAGAAAATACTAGGGACGGACGTCCTCCCTTTGCCTCCGGTCTGTGAGTCGGCCTACAGAGCGGGCAGGTTTTCTCCCGGCGTGAACAAAGAGCCGAGGCCCATCATAGTCAAGCTGAACAGACTCCAGCAGAGAGAACTCATCATGCGGTCGGCTCGTACCAGAAGGGGTAATCTGAGGCTTGGCGATCACAAAGTGGCCATTTTCGAAGACTTTACACCGGAGGTTCAGGCACAGAGAGGCGAATACAAGGTGGTCCTGACTAAGCTATGGAAACTAGGCCTGAGGCCCACGTTATTCGCTCCCGCGAAATTATCTGTGTTGGAGAAGGTCGGTGGTCAGCGTTTGTTTTGGTCGTTGGCTAAAGCGAAGGAATATCTCGCGGAGATACCCGAGTCTGTTGCTTGATATCTATGGCGGGTGAGTGACTTGGCGGTTTGGGCCTATACACATTGATTAGGCCGGCTATTCACAAATACTTGCTGTCATGCCCAGACATGCTAACTGCCCAATGCCCATCCAACTAGCGGGGCTTCCCAATGACTTCTGTTACTTGCTAAAGCTGACCTCATGGTCGTACTTGTGTATCGCCTCTTTGGAAGCTAACGAGCTAGCTGAACAATGTACATAATAGGCTAACGTGCTATCCGGATTCATCACTAGCTTACGCGCTAGCCTCGGGCTGGCCAGCGGGCTTCGTCTATAGTCTGCGCTGAGACATTCGAGACCCGTTAATGGTTACGTATTTTGGTTGCTGTTGCTGTTCAAAGGGACATTGGTTTGCACAATTCAAGAGTGATCGAATCCCTAACTAACTTCTGGTATGCTTTTATTTTTATATCCAGGTTGTTTTGAGCTTTGGGATCCATAGTAGAAGCCAAGGTCGGTTGAATATGCATATACAATATATGATAACAGGTTGGGTCGGGTATGGCTTGCACTTCATGGCTATATGGTTATATGGCTTGCACTATTAGCCATGACCCTCTTTTCCTTTTCTTTTTTCTTTCTTATTGTCGCTGTTTTTATGTCATCTGTATGCGCGATTTAAATGTGATCCGATTCTACCTTGGACTAACTGCTGTTTTGCCTTAATTTTGTTTTGAATTTTCCGTGATCCATTTATGCTATAACGTTGCGACATTAATATGCAGACTCCAAGGTAGATGGTTACAGGGTTGATGCTGAGTAATTATATAATAATTATTGTCGCTGTTTTAATGGCATTTGAATGAGCAATTTAACTGTGATTCGATCCTACCTTGGACTAACTGCTCCGACCGATATCTTTATTGAAACAATGTATGATAACAGGTGGTGTCAGGTGCTGCCTATTACCATCCCCGGATTAATTAATGAATGTGTTTAATTCTATTCTTACATAGGTTATGTCATTTCAGCCATTGTGCCGGATCAGAGGGACAGCTAAAGGGGTGCACTTTGACCATAACCCCTTTTTTCCCTTCCTTCCTTTTTTTTTTTTTTTTTTTTTGTCATTGTTTAATTGACATTGTTCACACAATTTTGCACAATTAACCTGTGACCCGATCCTGCCTTAGACTATCGGCTGGGATGCTTTAATTTAATTTTGTTTTGAATTTTCCTATACCCTTTTGGGCTATAACAATGCGACGTTGAAGCGCAGATTCGGAAATAGATGGCTACAGGTTGATGTGGAGTTATTATTTAATAATGGCTATTTTTACCATTATGGTTGTCTCATGTTGGGGCCAAGGCTCAGGTGGGTTTCGACCGATATCTTTATTGAATTTTATTTTATTATTATTTGTGTTTATTGGACTAGTGGGGGTTTACTCAGGGGTTTATCTAGAGGGGGGTTGGAGTGGGGAGCGTCTTATTGATCCATGTCTCTAGTGGGAAGTGATAGGAAGATGACCATCCTCAGTGGATGGTGCATAGGGTGGGGATTGGAGAGTGGGTATAGGGGGCCTTATAATAGGACGGGTGGGTTAGGGTTTAGAGTAGAAGGAGGGGGGGTTGTAGCTGGGGTGGTATTTTTATGTGTTTTATGTACTGTTTTATATGTGTGTAATTGTTCCTCCTCTGAACTCCTGGGATTGACCGTCCGGGCTTGCCGGGATCAGCACCTCTGTACTCAGCCTGGCTGCACTGGTATGTTCTCTACGCATTTATACAAGCTCGACCATGGCTAAATTGAATATTTTAATTTGGAACGCAGGAGGGCTTAACGCCCCACACAAGCGTGCCAGTGTCCTTTGGCTATTGAAGAGGAGAAATATTGACCTTGCTCTCCTTAGTGAGACGCATTTATTGGTAGGTGACGTGTCAAGACTGGCAAATCGGCAATATCACGTTATCTCCTCATCCTCAGCCGATGATAAGACGAAAGGAGTAGTCATAGTTACAAGACGTAACCTTGATATCAAAATCTTGGATGTATGGTCGGACACAGAGGGAAGGATTACTATAGCAAAAGTTGAATTCTTGCATAGGAAGATGGCTATAATAGCATTGTATGCTCCTAACACATTTGATTCAGCGTTCTATAATACAATCACGAAGAATATGTTGGAACTTAATGGATACGCTCTCATTGTGGGTGGCGATTTTAATGCGTGCTGGGATGCGGAGATGGATAGGTCCGGGCCCTCTGAAACGAGCGACCAAAAACGGGCCTCTAAGGCCCTTAGGATGTGGGCCAAAGACACGGGGCTCACAGACCTTTGGCGCTTATGCAACCCCACCCTCAAAGATTACTCTCACCTGTCAGCCAGACACAAAAGCTTCTCTCGAATTGACTATGCATTCGCGTCCCCTAATATGTTTGATAGTTTCGATGTCTCATTGGTTCCCTTGGCTCTCTCAGACCACAAGGGGATTTTCCTTACGGCAACCTTTGGCAGGCTCTCCGCAAGAGCTCCCAGATGGCGTTTTAATTCGACCTTGCTAAAGAACGATGACTTCTGTTCTGAGTTCAGGAGTAAACTAGCTGAATTTTTGCAGATCAACGTTGGCACAGTAGAAGACCCTAGGGTCCTGTGGAACGCATTGAAAGGATTTATCAGGGGTCATGTCACACTATTTGCCTCCAATTTGCGAAAATCCCGGTCAAAAAAGCTAGAAGGACTGGAATCATTATATGCGGACCTATTCGCATCCTTGCAAACTAACTATAATGAACGACTAAACACACAACGTAAGATAGTCAAAAAAGAAATAAACTCCATACTTAAACAACAGTCTGAGTTCTTGATACATAGGACAAGACAAAATTACTATTTTCACGGCTCCAGACCTAGCCATCTATTGGCAATGAAAATACGCTCAAATGATCATTTCTCGGATATCCCCTCGATTAGGACGAGCCAGGGTGCAGTCACTACTGATTCGAAAAAGATCAATGACACTTTTAAAGACTTTTACTCACAGTTATATAGCTCAGAGGGTAATCTTGATGACTCTAAATTTGAATCGTTCATTGGCGGGCTTGAGATACCCCACATTTCTGAGGAAGAGGCCAAGGAACTGGGGAGACCGATTACTCTCGTAGAATTGAGGGAGACGATTGTTGAAATGCAGAGGGGTAAGGCACCAGGCTGGGATGGTATTCCACCCGAAGTGTATTTAGCTTTCTGGGACCAACTGGGTCCATTGATGCTCGATATGATCAATTACGCTATCGAACAAGGGGAGTTCTCAAGAGATGTCAATATGGCGTTGATTTCTTTACTTCTCAAGAAGGACAAAGATCCCAATGATTGTGGTAGCTATAGACCCTTGAGTCTTCTCGGGGCCGATTTGAAGGTGTTTGCCAAGGTGCTGGCCCGTCGCCTGCAGAGATTTATGTCTGTATTGGTACACTGCGATGAAACTGGTTTTATCCCGGGACGTCTGGCTGCAGATAATCTTAGGAGGCTGTTGCATGTAATCGATAACAGTAAAGACAATACAACTCCATCCACAGTTCTGTCTTTGGATGCCATGAAGGCGTTTGACAGACTTGAGTGGTCATACCTGTGGAAGGTACTTGAGGTCATGGGTCTTGGAAAGAGTTTTATTCATATGATTAAAGTCCTGTATGCCTCGCCGTCTGCGATGATACTGACAGGCAAAAACTGTTCCACACTCTTTCCAGTCTCCAGATCTTCTAGACAGGGTTGCCCTCTGAGCCCGGGACTGTTCGCGCTTTCCCTCGAACCTTTGGCCCAATTTATTAGACAATCGGAGGACATCGTCCCCATAATGGTCAACAATACTCCACACAAAATTGCTCTCTATGCGGATGACCTGCTGATTTTCATGGACGACCCCTCCCGGTCGGCCACAAAATTATTGAGGATAATCGACGACTTTGGTAAATTGTCAGGTTTTAAGATTAACTGGAACAAATCAGCCTGCCTACCTCTTAATGAACTGGCCAAGGCGGTACGACTACCAGCTGATATCCCCATAGTAGAACATTTTAAATACTTGGGCATAGAGATATTCCCCACGCTGAACCAAACTACTAAGTACAACTTCACGGGTACTTATGATAAAATACGCCAGGATCTAGACAGGTGGTCGTCCCTTCCTAACTCCTTACAAGCCCGGGCTTCCATAATCAAAATGAACATCCTGCCTAGGATACATTTTATTAGCTCAATGCTCCCCCTGCCCCCTCCAATAGACCACTGGCGCAAGGTACAATCGATGGTATCTAAGTTTATCTGGAATAACAAACGCCCGAGAATCAAAAGGGCTACTACTCAACGTAGAAAACAAGATGGGGGCCTCGCAATCCCTGATTTTAAACTTTATTTCTGGTCCTTTTCACTGAGACCTCTGATGTGCTGGCTAGACCCTGTAGAGGCTGTATTGTGGCGCTCCTTAGAAGCGGCGGCGGTATCTCCGCTAAGATTGCAGGATGTAGTGTACTCCACTATCTCTATTTCGAAATGCCGGCTGAGGTATGGACCGATCATAACTCACGTGATACAAACGTGGCGTAATGTACAGAGGTCGTGTGGGGTTAAATGCCCTTGGCACCTGGACTCTCCAATTTTTAATAACCAGCAGTTACTTGTTGGACACAAGCCGGTTAATATTCCTCAATGGCAAAGGAGGGGAGTGCATACTCTGGAGGATATTTATGATAAGAACGGCCTCCGTGCGTTTCAGGACTTAAGAGAATTTTATGATCTTCCCGGCGAGTCCTTCTTTCTTTACCTTCAACTAAGGTCAGCACTGAGGGCGCATGGCGTACCGTGGGCTCAAGCCTTGCACCCACACCCCTTCCTCAGGCTCATAGTGGACAGGACGACATCCAGAGGGTTTGTCTCCGACTTTTATACGCTCTTAATTCAATCCACATATAAAAATGTATCATTGGATACAATCTGGCGTGTGGATATCCCGGAGTTGGACCCCGAGTTTGACTGGGATGATGTTTGGGCAAATGTGGCATTATCTTCCCGCAACCCCAATCACCAGCAAATTAATTTTAATTATATTCATAGGACCTATCTTACACCTAGGAAGCTATATGCTATGGGACTGATAACCGACTCTCGGTGCACTTTGTGCTCTCAAAAGGCCACAGGCACTTATATGCATATGTATTGGGATTGCCCACCAGTGGCCCGCTTCTGGAGGTCAATAACGGACAAACTTTCAGATCTGTGTGGCTTAACTATCCCATTCACAGCTGTTACGCTACTCCTGAACGATATAACGACACTACCCGCTTCCGTACAACTGAAAAGGGTTGTCCTAGCGGGCGTCACAGCAGCGAAGAAGCTGATAGCAATGAGATGGAAGGAGCCTGAGAAGCTTACAATGATTAACTGGTCCCTAACTCTATTGGATGTGATTTATCTTGAGATATCCACAGCCCGGGTGATTGGGGTAGGGCAGGCTGGAATTGACCTGTGGTTCGCAGCAGCTGAGAAGGTAAAGACCGCAATGTGCGGCTGAGCGGGGTTGAGGTGCGTGTTCGGGTGAGTCCGGCGGTCTCTTGGGAGGGGGAGGAGGAAATGATTTGTCTGTCTTGTCTTTTGTCTTGTCATCTTGAGTTTAGCTGGGGATATTATGGGGGGGCAGCTATTTATCTATTTCTTCACTGTTTGGCCACTTTTACACGGTCTCTGTGAGTCTATGGAACACCTCTACAGGTTTTTGTTTTTTCATGAAGGTTCATTGCTCTGTTTTCGGGTCATGTTCTCAAAAAATGGTCCTTGTGGTGGATTGGAGATGTACGTTTTATTAATATAGGGTCACACGACCGGGAATCGGGGCTGAACACTGGGAAAGACCATTTATTAGATAGTACCCCTTGGAATTAAAATTTAGAAGGTTGAACTCTGTTTTCTTTTCTCTTGTCTGTATAATTGTTAGTCTGTATTATTATTATTGTTTTTGTTATTTTCTTGTGAAGTTCTATGTATTGTGATTGTGGTTAATGTGTTGTCTTGTTTCATGTGAATAATAATAAAAATTTGATCAAAAAAAAAGCTTCCCCCCGTTTGTGTGTGTCTGCGACTCTGCGTGTGTGTCCTACACACCCCCCAATCCTGACAATAATTAACATATTAATACTACATCTCTGTACATATACCTGATTAGCACTATTACTCAGTAGTACTATATATTCTATACCCAGTTTAATCACCTGTACATTGTATATCACTATTGCACTTTACTGTTACATTTGCACTCTGGTTGGATGCCAAACCTCTTTTCATTGTACTGTACTTGTGCTGCATGATGACAATTACATTTGAATCTAATCTAATCATCAATTACAATCATTATCATATCATGTGACTCGCACGTCTATTGTATCGCATCACGTCAGTGACATCACATATAGACACAGAGCCAGCTTCCCTATGATTAGCAGAAGGAGAGTTGTTGAAGCAGTGTTCCTGTCTGTGTTGGAGTACAGAGATGTGATTTATAGACATGTTGAAGCATGTTCCTGTCTGTGTTGGAGTACAGAGATGTGATTTATAGACATGTCGAAGCAGTGTTCCTGTCTGTGTTGGATTACAGAGATGTGATTTATAGACATGCAGCAGCTTCCACTCTTAAGACCTCTGTTTATCATTCAGCCATTAGATTTATCACCGGTGATAGTTATGGTATTCACTAGGGCTGACCCCTATTAGTCGAATAGTCGACTAATCGGTCGAAAGGAGCCGTAGTCGACTGCCAACCTCTTAGTCAAAAAAAATAATAATTATAATTTTTTTTTGATTTTTTTGTTATCATTCTTTCCAAAAGAAAAGAGGCCTAGAAGCGTGGCTAACGCTAATGGCACGTATACCAGAGGCTAACTGCCTAAGAAAACAGGCACAGAGGCACTGAAAGAGGATTTCACCCATCTGAACACACTAGACTAGACAAATATCAAGATGTATCCATCAGTGGACCAATTGCATGCTTTTGCAGAGGACAATAATCCTTCCGACATTAAACACCCACACAGCCCAAATAGAATGATAAAAAAAATTTAAAATAAAAAAAATATTATACTTTTTTTTTTATAGTCGACTATCTGCACATTTCATCCAATCATAGTCGACTATCCAAATCCTTAGTCGGGGACAGCCCTAGTATTCACCATTGTATCTTACTGTATATAATAAGATCTGGTGGGCCTCTCTGGTAGAGAGATGGTGATAGGTATGGTACTCACCATTGTATATTACTGTATATAATACGATCTGGTGGGCCTCTCTGGTAGAGAGATGGTGATACTGTAGGTATGGTACTCACCATTGTATGCTATATAATAAGGTCTGGTGGTCCTCTCTGGTAGAGAGATGGTGATAGGTATGGTACTCACCATTGTATGCTATATAATAAGGTCTGGTGGTCCTCTCTGGTAGAGGAATGGTGATAGGTATGGTACTCACCATTGTATGCTATATAATAAGGTCTGGTGGTCCTCTCTGGCAGAGAGATGGTGATAGTTATGGTATTCACCATTGTATGCTATATAATAAGATCTGGTGGTCCTCTCTAGCAGGGAAATGTACTGTAAGTTGCATTGGAATCTGTTTTTGTTTTTGAAACATGCTTAACTGTAACTGTCTGATGTTTCTGTATTTTAGGGCTGAGCCCAAACATGTTGGCATTCGAATTCTAAATCAACATTCAAATGTAAAAAAAAATTAAATATTTTTTTCTATTCATTCTGTTTAAAGCAATAGGGTTTTTCTTCACAGTTGCAGATAAAGATTAGGCTACACTAATATTATAGTAGAAGAAACTGATTAGTTATATTCATTAGAAAGTTGATTTAATTGATTTAGTTGGGCTGGGGCTTCTCCCTGGGCTGGGTCTGGGGCTGGAAAGTTGATTTAATAGAAGAAAAAATACTAATTTAATCAGATTAATCACTTTATTCAAATTGATGATTTAGTTTGAGGATATATATATATAAAAACATTTATTAAAAAAAATGTATATATATTTTTTTTAATAAAAAACGAAGGTTCAAACGTCCGTTCGAAAAACCCTGACGAAGTTCGAATCCCAAAAACAGGCTTCGAGGACAGCCTTACTGAATTTATTAACACACTATGACACATCGTAACATCTCAACGACACTGTGAACCACTCAGTGTATTTATCCAGTATGAATAAAGATTGAATTAATGAATATCATGTCATAACATTTATCATAGATATCATGTCATAACATCATAGATATCATGTCATAACATTTATCATAGATATCATGTCATAACATTTATCATAGATATCATGTCATAACATATATCATAGATATCATGTCATAACATTTATCATTGATATCATGTCATAACATTTATCATAGATATCATGGCATAACATTTATCATAGATATCATGTCATAACATTTATCATAGATATCATGTCATAACATTTATCATAGATATCATGTCATAACATTTATCATAGATATCATGTCATAACATCATAGATATCATGTCATAACATTTATCATAGATATCATGGCATAACATTTATCATAGATATCATGTCATAACATTTATCATAGATATCATGTCATAACATTTATCATAGATATCATGTCATAACATCATAGATATCATGTCATAACATCATAGATATCATGTCATAACATTTATCATAGATATCATGTCATAACATATATCATAGATGTAACTGAGGGGTACAATTCCCTGACTGTATTACTAGATATGATACTTACTACCACTACCTTTGTACTTAATATTCGGCCACCCAGTACTCGGCATAAATATATTATGATGAACACTGTCACGTAGATGAAACGGATCCAACACAAATGTACGAATTAGAAATAGGTCTTTATTTCTACACAGCGATGGTGTGTAGAGCAAGCACTTAATCAAATCAATCACATTTATGAATGGGAATTAGTATGCACTTTTATGGCAAGAGTATTCGTCGGTATATCAATAGAGAATGTCCAATCTCTGAAGGCGCAGGTGGTACATATACGACCTGGAATAGTTAAGGAATAACAGCAATGATACTTTAATGATTATAGACTGGATACACTAGGGGGGGTTAATCCGGTCGCTTGTAAGCCGACAGGAGTAGGAAGGGGGGGGGGGGGGGTAGAGTCCGGCTGCCTCATCCGGCCAAGGGTATCCCAGGTGAACCCACTGTAGTGCCGTTCAATGCGCCGGCGATCCTTGGACCACAGATGAAAGCAGATGGACTCTTTGTGGGCCGGCGTCCTCCGGTCCACGGAGGAGAGACGTGAAGCGACCTCGTCTTGCAGAGCGTCTCCTCACCTTGCGTCCTCTCCAAGGGGGGGGGGTTCCAACACACGGCAGTGTCGGGGGTCTTTATCCATGGAATAATCAACGTATACAAAGCATAATCCGTGCCTGGGAAGGCGGGCTGTCGTCGGTAGAATAATCCGGTATACAGGTCCACTCGCTCGTCGGCTCTGGGGCTCCTCGGGTGCAATCTCACATGGGGTCGATCATCCTGGTTAAGCAGCCAGTTTTCTGCCCGAAACGATGGGGTGCTGACTACGGTAGTATTCTCACCGCACGAAGCACTATATATTAACAGACTATTATTAGCTTAATAGACTACGTCCAACTCGACGATATAGTGCCAAATATGACTATTCAAATATTAATATACACGATGTCTCAATACCGATGGTAGGCCGAACTTGGCCTTACTCCCACACGTGGCGTCGCGGGGAGGCTTTACGTCTGTCACTCTATTGGAGGGTAAGAAACTGGACTGAAAAGGAAGTCCTACTTTAGTAGCGCAGTATATATACGCACTATGAACAAATAGTCCCATTAGTGGTGCGGTAGCCAGATTCCTACGCGGAACTAGGACTTGTTCGTACATGTTGAGCGGTACGTTTGAACTGGGTCTGGGGGGTATGGCAGCCTGGCACCAAGGTCTCGACCAATAGTAGAATGGAGACTATTATGGGATGTTCAGTAGGCTAGAATGGATATTCAATGCATATTGTACAAGGAATATACAAGGGATATCAGGGAATATTAGAGAATATACAAATACAATTAAATATATATATACAATAAATATATATATTCGGTTTAATCTGGCCCTTCACAACAGCCACCCCCTGATTGGTCCCAGACCTAATCAGTTAAACAGAGACAGATTAATCGCGTTGTCTATTTACACATAAGGGTTTGCTGTAGGGGTCAGTCAACTTCACAAAGTCATAGGGTTATAGGGTCATGGTCATCATCGATTGTGTCTGGGAGTCGGGGCAGTTCTATGAGCCTCGCCACGGGACGGGTGTAAGTGCGACCCTGGACAAGCACTTCAGCTGCTCGGACCTTGCCGTCGGCACCGGTGATCACTTTGCTTACGCGGCCGGCCGGCCACATAGCTCTGGGCAGTGATTGATCAATAATCATGACGACTGTTCCTTCTGTCAAATTGTCTCTCTCCTTTACCCACTTCTGGCGGGTCTGTAGAGACGGTAGGTAGTGCAGTAGGAAACTGCTCCAAAACTTGTCGGCCAATACTTGGCTGTACCTCCACACTCGTCGGCCGTTGACTTCTTCAGGCCGGTACATTGTCTGGGGCAATGCAGGATCTAGCCGCCCCATCAGGAGTGTGTTGGGGTCTGCGGAGATAACAGTGCTCAATCCACAGAACACAGGCTTCTTATTCTCAGCCTCCTCCTGACTGGCTTTCCTCGGGATAGGCGTGGGCCACTCTCCTTCCGGGAGCTTTAGGAATGCTGGGCCGTCACTGTAGACATTGCGACGGGTGAGGTCATCTAGGGGCATTCCCCGGGTGATGACGTCAGCTGGGTTCTGTTTTGTATCAACGTAGCGCCACTCTGTTTCTCCGGTTAACTCTTCGGTTAAGTCTTGAATCTCGGTGACTCTGACTCCCACGAAGACTTTGTACTTGCATGAGTCCGATTTGATCCAGGCGAGTACTGTCGTGGAATCTGACCACAGGATTGTTCTAGACACCGGTATGGTGAGCTCACGTTGGATGAGCGTGGCTAGGTGCGCTCCGGCTAGGGCTGCGCAGAGCTCTAGACGTGGGATAGATTGTTGCTTGCGTGGGGCTATTCTCGAGCGGGCGAGGACAAATGCTGTGTAGATCTCTCCCCCCTTTTCTTGGGCCCGCAAGTAGGCTACTGATCCGTATGCGACCTCTGAGGCGTCACTGAAGACGTGTAAGTCCATTTTACATGTCTCTGGCCTCACCGTGGGTGGGAAGTAGCTTCGGCGCATATTAACGCCTGGGAGTGAGTGGAGCTCCATCTCCCACTCTCTCCAGGTGGATGCAAGGTGTGCGGGAATGGGGTCGTCCCAGCCCTGGTCCTTGTCCCACAATGCTCGTACAATCATTTTTGCCCTGGTGGTGTACGGTAGAATACATCCTAGCGGGTCATATTGTCGGGCGAGTGTTGTGTACACACTCCGTCTGGTGGTCGGCGCCGCCGCCGGCCTTCCCTGCTCCGTAGTCAGGGGCTTGTGTCTGTAGTGAAGCGAATCTGTTTTGAATCGCCACACCAATCCCAGGGTCATCTCCTGGGCTTCTCCCGGGATTGTAGCCATCCAGGTCTCGCTGCTGGCTGCCTTGTCCTCGGAGGAGAGGCTGCGCAGTACTTGCGGATCGCTGCTGGCCCACTGCCTGAGATCAAAGCCGCCTTTGATCAATGAGGCGCGGAGTTTAGTCAGGAGAGCCTCGGCTTCTTCCTGGGTTGAAAGGCTTTGTAGACAGTTGTCTACGTAGAAGCTGTTCTTTACGCTGTGTCGGACCTCTTCGTCCGCTGCTGGGTCCTCTGCTACATGTTTCTGTAGTGCAAATGTAGCACAGCAGGGGCTGCACGTCGTTCCGAAGGGGAGGACTTCCCATTGGTAGATGGCTGGGTGCTCATCTCCTGGCTTCTCTCTCCATAGGAACCGTAACAGGGGCTTGTCCTCCTCTACTAATCTCACCTGCAGGAACATTCCTTTAATGTCCCCGCTGATGGCCACCTTTTCCTGGCGGAAGCGGAGTAGAACGCCGAGTAGGGAGGGGCCGAGTGTGGGACCGGGCAGTAACTCTTTATTCAGATTTTGGGATCCGATCTGGTAGCTGCAGTTAAATACTATGCGGTCTTTACCGTTGTGATGGACCTTGTGGTGAGGCACGTACCACGATTCAGTGGTCTGGTCAGCCTCTTTAATGTCCATCTTTGTGACGTGTCCCGCTGTGATGAGCTTCTCAATCTCAGCGCGGTATACACTCTCTTGGGCAGGGTTCTTGGCTAAGCGCCGCTCCGTGTTCAGCAGGTACCGTTCTGTGGCGTCTGTCTTGGCGTGGGAAGTAGGCATTCCTTCTCGCCGCAGGAGTGCCGTGGCGTATCTCAACACGCCGTTGACCGGGACTCTCTTGGTCCCTGTCTCGAGGAGGTGAATGGCGTAAATGTCATCTTTAGAGCGAATGTCTTTCTTTCCGTTCTTAAAGGGCATTTGTTCCAAGGTCCATAACCGCTCTACGTGTTGCAGGAGTGCGGTTTCTCCCTCTGTGACTCGGGAGTGGAGACATCTAGTGGCTGTACTTCGGTTGAGAGATTTGGCGAGCGGGCCTTGGAGAGTCCATCCCAAACGGGTCTCGACTGCTGCAGGACAGCCTCGGGGTCCGGTATGAACCTGGTCTATCGGGACAATGAGGTCTGCATGGTCGGAGCCTATCAACAGGGTCGGCATAGCATTGTCTATGAGCGGGATCGGTAACTTGCGCAGATGTGCATATTTCTCCATCAGCTTGGCGACGGGGTATGTGTACCGCGACAGTCCTATTTCTTGGCTGGTGAAAGCGTCTGTAATCTGGTACCGTCGCTCAGGCTGGCCGCTTGCTGCGATAGAGAATGAGACATTCTCGCCCTTTATCGTCTTCAAATCTCGTCTTATTGTCCGAATTGTCATTTGGGTTTCGCTTCCCCGCAGCCCTAGCTGGGCCGCAGCGGAGGCGAGCAGAAGGGTCTTCTCTGACCCGTCATCGAGGACGGCGTAAGTGTCCAGGACTTTATTCTGGTAGCTTAGTGTCACACGCACTACTTTTAGGAGTACTCGGGCTCCACTGCTGCTGGCGGGATCGATGTACATGACGCTCGCTTTGCTGCTGGATGGTGCGGGTGAAGGGCGCCATCTGTTACTGTCGTGAAGTATGTCCAGATGGGCTCCATCGCACTTGGTGCACCTTTTCTTTAAGCGGCATTCGGCTGCCATGTGTGAGCGCGCACAGCGAAAACAGCGCTTGTTGGACTTTATCCATTGACTTGCTTCCTCCGCGTTCAGCTTGGGGAAGGAGTCACATTGCGCTAGCCAGTGTTCTTTCTCACAGTAGGGGCACACTATCTTCCACCTCTCCGTTCTGGAGGGGGTACTGTGGCTCCTGCTGCTCGGTACTGACTCCGATTGGTGCATCACAGTCACCGATCTTCTTCCATCATTTAGTCGTCTGGTTCCTTCTCTGGAGCCAGGGGTGCTCCGTCCGAATGTATCTAGCCGTAGGCTGCTGACTTCTCTCGCCAGGAAGTCTGCTAGATCGAGGAGGTTCGGTTCGGGGCCATTCGGGTCTCGGTGGTCTCTCTGCCGCCTAAAACGCTCCTGTCGAGCGGGCGGCAGCTTCTCCACGATCCTTTCCACATTTGAGTTGGCGTAAAGTTCATGCCTCCCCTTCTCTCTCTGCGCTCCCAACATCCCTACCAGGGACTGCACTCTGATGGACAGGTCGTCCAGTGCTCGATTGTCTATTGCTGGGGGTAAGCGGTCGATGTGTCGGATCTCCTGGATCACGTAATCCCATATGCGCCCATACCTCTGGTCCAATGCTACCAGCGCTGCTGTGTATGGGGTGGTGGAAGTCGCGTAGGCGAGCGCTATATTATGTGCGCGGGGTACCTTTAAGTGCTTCAGTAGGATGGCGTATTTGTGGCGTTCATCCAATACATCCACCAACATGGTCTCCAGACACATGCAGAGTTCTGTATACTGGGCCCGGTTCTCTTGGGTGAAGTCGGGTACCATAGGCGTGCCAATGTATGACGCTGACTGTGGATACATCGGCGAGCGTTGGGGGAGAGGCCTCCTAGGCGAGTCTCCTCCCGCTCCTTGGTATGGGCTGGTACCGGCAGTGTACCATGGCCCGCTTGTCCAGGTGCTGTTCCTCGGTGCGGGTCGTGCGTCGTGCTCACCCGTGTATAGAGTCGGGGGTCTGTAGCGCAGCTCCGCGGGAGTATAGCCTGGGCTGTACCGGACCTCCTGGTCCGGTAGAGTACTGTGCTGTCGTCGGGCGTGGTTCTCCTCCTCTTCCTCTTCGTCTTCAGTTAGGTCATCCAGTGCTTGTAGTCTCTGGTTTAGCCTCTCCACAGGATATGCTGCTCCTTCCCGGTTGCTAGGTCTCGCTTGGACCGGTGGGGGGAGGTGGTCTGTGGGGGGTATAGACCTCGTCTGTTGGTCAAGTTCAGGGTTGTTTACTCGGCTAGGGGATGCCGCCCTGGAGGTGTGTCTAGACGAGTTCCTGGAGCCTCTGGCGGAGGGAGAGGGTGTTGTCCGTCTGATCAGCTGTTCTATTAGTTGCGCTTGCTGTCTGTCGCGCTCTGCGTCCCGTAGAGCACCAGCAGCTGCTCGCTGGCTGTCTGCTCGGTCTCGGGCCACATTCTCTTCCCTCTGAATGCGTCTTATTTCTAGACGTATATGCTCTTCTTCGCTCCGCTGCTGGATCTGCAGTCGGTCGCGTTCAGCAGCGGCGTTCAGGCTGATGAGGAAGGCCTGCTGTAGGGTCCTCTCTGCCTCGCTGGGAGAAGGCGGTTGTATAGGGGAGCCTTCCCTCGGGGTACTCCTTGCGGAGCCTTGGAGCTCTATCTCCACGGTGCTCTCCCCGTCTTCTTCCGTGCCGAGTTCTCTCTCGGTAGCGTTGTATTCCTCCCGGGACTCATCGGGGACTACTTCTTCAGTACTGGCGGGGTGTGAAGTCATGTCTGGTTCCCACTGGTCCCCACCGTGAACTTGGTCAGTTACATTAGAACCCGTAGGGGCCTCTATGGTCGGGGTAGTCTGGGCGTTGGGGTTAGACATACTTTTACTTTCTAGTTTTACCGCGTTTACTGTTAGTAGAAGACTAGGTTGTTGACTGACAGCGTAAGCCTCTAAGTACTGAGGGAGCCGTCGTTCGCGCTGCGGGCGTTGGTTAGGAGGATCGTTTCGTGGAGTGTTCATCATAGGCCATTTCAATATTAATAACACTATATTAATATTACACTAATTACCATCCGGCTCGAAGGACCAATTGTAACTGAGGGGTACAATTCCCTGACTGTATTACTAGATATGATACTTACTACCACTACCTTTGTACTTAATATTCGGCCACCCAGTACTCGGCATAAATATATTATGATGAACACTGTCACGTAGATGAAACGGATCCAACACAAATGTACGAATTAGAAATAGGTCTTTATTTCTACACAGCGATGGTGTGTAGAGCAAGCACTTAATCAAATCAATCACATTTATGAATGGGAATTAGTATGCACTTTTATGGCAAGAGTATTCGTCGGTATATCAATAGAGAATGTCCAATCTCTGAAGGCGCAGGTGGTACATATACGACCTGGAATAGTTAAGGAATAACAGCAATGATACTTTAATGATTATAGACTGGATACACTAGGGGGGGTTAATCCGGTCGCTTGTAAGCCGACAGGAGTAGGAAGGGGGGGGGGGGGTAGAGTCCGGCTGCCTCATCCGGCCAAGGGTATCCCAGGTGAACCCACTGTAGTGCCGTTCAATGCGCCGGCGATCCTTGGACCACAGATGAAAGCAGATGGACTCTTTGTGGGCCGGCGTCCTCCGGTCCACGGAGGAGAGACGTGAAGCGACCTCGTCTTGCAGAGCGTCTCCTCACCTTGCGTCCTCTCCAAGGGGGGGGGGTTCCAACACACGGCAGTGTCGGGGGTCTTTATCCATGGAATAATCAACGTATACAAAGCATAATCCGTGCCTGGGAAGGCGGGCTGTCGTCGGTAGAATAATCCGGTATACAGGTCCACTCGCTCGTCGGCTCTGGGGCTCCTCGGGTGCAATCTCACATGGGGTCGATCATCCTGGTTAAGCAGCCAGTTTTCTGCCCGAAACGATGGGGTGCTGACTACGGTAGTATTCTCACCGCACGAAGCACTATATATTAACAGACTATTATTAGCTTAATAGACTACGTCCAACTCGACGATATAGTGCCAAATATGACTATTCAAATATTAATATACACGATGTCTCAATACCGATGGTAGGCCGAACTTGGCCTTACTCCCACACGTGGCGTCGCGGGGAGGCTTTACGTCTGTCACTCTATTGGAGGGTAAGAAACTGGACTGAAAAGGAAGTCCTACTTTAGTAGCGCAGTATATATACGCACTATGAACAAATAGTCCCATTAGTGGTGCGGTAGCCAGATTCCTACGCGGAACTAGGACTTGTTCGTACATGTTGAGCGGTACGTTTGAACTGGGTCTGGGGGGTATGGCAGCCTGGCACCAAGGTCTCGACCAATAGTAGAATGGAGACTATTATGGGATGTTCAGTAGGCTAGAATGGATATTCAATGCATATTGTACAAGGAATATACAAGGGATATCAGGGAATATTAGAGAATATACAAATACAATTAAATATATATATACAATAAATATATATATTCGGTTTAATCTGGCCCTTCACAACAATAGATATCGTGTCATAACATCATAGATATCATGTCATAACATTTATCATAGATATCATGTCATAACATATATCATAGATATCGTGTCATAACATCATAGATATCATGTCATAACATTTATCATAGATATCATGTCATAACATTTATCATAGATATCATGTCATAACATTTATCATAGGGATATCATGTCATAACATTTATCATAGATATCATGATAGCAGGTTCAGTGGTGCCTACCTGGGTTTTCACCATGTCCAGCATCTGAGCCAGGGCTTCAAGCCTCTCCTCCAGCCCCCTCAGCCTCTCCTCTCCGTGGGGCTGAGAAGCGGTCTTCCCCCCCTGAGGGGAGCCAGGAGACCCCAGGACCACGCCTCTCTGGGGCTGGTCCCGCTGGACCTCTGGGAGATGTTGGCTGGGATGACCCTGGGCTTTACTGCTGGGGGCTTCTGGCTGGGGGGCTTGGGCTTTACTGCTGGGGGCTTCTGGCTGGGGGGCTTGGGCTTTACTGCTGGGGGCTTCTTGCTGGGGGGCTTTACTGCTGGGGGCTTCTTGCTGGGCTCCATGACTGGTGTCATTCCACGGGTCTGGTCAGAGGATGTACATGTGGAGTTGCAGAATGGGGGGAGAGGGAGGGGGAAGGGAGGGAGGGAGAGATAGAGGGGGAGGAAGGGAGAGATAGAGGGGGAGGGATGGAGAGATAGAAGGGGAGGGAGGGAGAGATAGAGGGGGAGGCAGGGAGGAAGGGAGAGATAGAAGGGGAGGGAGGGAGGGAGAGAGGGAGAGATAGAGGGGGAGGCAGGGAGGGAGAACCATTCAGATTTAACAAACATCCTGTCTGAAAGTGGCGGAAATTTAGATCTAAATTAGGAAAGAATAAACAAACTACTACTGAGTTTGACTGAGTCTCCATCTGAGGGCAAAGACCAAAGCTATGACCTACGATAAGAAGAGGTCCAGAGAAAAGAGCAAAGCTATGACCTACGATAAGAAGAGGTCCAGAGAAAAGAGCAAAGCTATGACCTACGATAAGAAGAGGTCCAGAGAAAAGAGCAAAGCTATGACCTACGATAAGAAGAGGTCCAGAGAAAAGAGCAAAGCTATGACCTACGATAAGAAGAGGTCCAGAGAAAAGAGCAAAGCTATGACATACGATAAGAAGGTCCAGAGAAAAGCTTGGTCAGACCTCTCAGATCAACCAGGGTGGTCTGTGTGAGACCAGAGGAGTGAGAGGACGGGGAGTGGTCTGTGTGAGACCAGAGGAGTGAGAGGACGGGGAGTGGTCTGTGTGAGACCAGAGGAGTGAGAGGACGGGGATTATGATCCCTAACCACAAGGTGAGGTGAGAGGCAAACCTTCTCATGCTTTTAATTTTGTAGAACTACTTACTTCATGGTTTGTCTGTCTGTCTGTCTGTCTGTCTGTCTGTCTGTCTGTCTGTCTATCTGTCTGTCTGTCTGTCTGTTCCCCATTTTAATTAAACGTACTATGGCTCATCGAAAAAACAAACCAACAAGTATTTTGCCATGAGCAGAACAGTGCCATCAGCAGAACAGAGCAGAACAGTGCAGAACAGAGCAGAACAGAGCAGAACAGTGCAGAACAGAGCAGAACAGAGCAGAACAGAACAGAGCAGAACAGAGCAGAACAGAGCAGAACAGAGCAGAACAGAGCAGAACAGAACAGAGCAGAACAGAACAGAACAGAACAGAGCAGAACAGAGCTGAACAGAGCAGAGCAGAACAGAGCAGAACAGAACAGAACATAGCTGAACAGAACAGTGCAGAACAGAACAGAACAGAGCAGAACAGAACAGAGCAGAACATAGCAGAACAGTGCAGAACAGAGCAGAACAGAGCAGAACAGAGCAGAACAGTGCAGAACAGAACAGAGCAGAACAGAGCAGAACAGAGCAGAACAGAACAGAACAGAGCAGAACAGAGCTGAACAGAGCAGAACAGAGCAGAACAGAACATAACATAGCTGAACAGAGCAGAACAGAACAGTGCAGAACAGAACAGAACAGAGCAGAGCAGAACAGAGCAGAACAGAGCAGAGCAGAACAGTGCCATGAGCAGAACAGTGCCGGTTTGTTCCCCGTTAGGAGTATAAATATAAGCATTTCAAATGAGCTATAGTATGTCTCCATAGCTATAATATAGAATACACGATGGGTCTACAAACATCGTTAAAATGGTCTGAAACGCTGGCGCCAGATATTAAAGATGGGAAAACAGCGTGGCGGTCAATGAGTTAATGAACATGTTATGAGGCAGGTTTCTTCTTATGGTCTTTTCATGAACATGTTATGAACATGTTACTCTCTCTGTCTCCCTCTCTCTTTCTCCCTCTCTCTTTCTCCCTCTCTCTGTCTCTCTCTCCCTCTCTCTCTCTCCCTCTCTCCATTTCTCTCTCTCTCTCTTCCTCCCTCTCCGTCTCTCCCTCTCTCTCTCCGTCTCTCCCTCTCTCTCTCTCTCTCTCTCTCTCTCTCTCTCTCTCTCTCTCTCTCACACACACACCAAACGTGCACATACACACAAGCATGCACTCAAGCACACACACACACACACATCGTAAATGTCAGTTTAAATGTCTGACTGAAGGCCAAGGGTTTTATAGGGTCTCACTCAGTAGCATCAGCTCCACAGTAAGTATGAATCATATGGGACTCAGGTCTGTTCTTCCCTCAAACAAATGTTTCCTTTAGTTCCGCAGCTGAGAGACAATGTGAGTGATGTCCTCATATCCTCTTTCATATCTCTCTCCAAGAGGATGATTCATGACTCATATCCTCTTTCATATAATTTCATATATTGGAACCTATTCAACTCGATCGAATGACTGGATGGTTCTTAGGGTCCCTCAAGTTTGTTCTGATCTAGGGAAGTCAGCTTTTTCCTTTGACGCCTCGAACTCATGGAATGTCCTCCAACTCTCTCTGAAATTGGAGGTTCTACCTTGGTATGTTTAAACGTATGATTTTAGACCATTGTGTGACTACCTGTAACTGTTTTAAACTTTTAGCTGATTTTTTTTTTTTTTTTATAATTTTATTTTCATTTTCAACCAGCATGGATACATACAGTATATGGTCAGTGTCAGAATAGAGAATCATCCATTTTGGTTCTTCCCCCCCCCCCCCCCCCCCCCACTCCCTCCCACCAGTTCCCTCCCACCTGCCCATCCCCCCACCAGTTCCCTCCCACCAGCCCACCCCCCCCCTCCCAGATTCAACGCAGACTCACATTAGGCAAACACTAAACTAACAGAAATAAGTAAAATGCAAACATAACAAAACAAAAACAAAAACACATTCACATCTTCAACTTGCTCCGAGGTCCCAACATAGTCTCATAGAGTCAACTATGGAAGTGTACCCAACCTTTCATTCTCCATATACGTCAAAAAAGGTTGCCATGTCTTATAGAATCTATCCGTAGAGCCTCCTAAGGTGCATCTCATCTTTTCCAAGTGCAGGAACCCCATTACATCTCTGGTCCATTGGACATGTGTGGGAGAGGCCTCCTGCTTCCACATCATAAGTATTAAACGCCTAGCAATTAGGGTAGAAAAAGCAATGATTTTCGAGTGTTTTATGTGAATAGGTATATCCTCTGGTGCCACTCCAAAGATTGCGATTATAGGGGAAGGGTCAATTTTGGTTCCAAATATTGCAGAAAAAGTATCAAATATAGATGTCCAATAGTTATATAAATTTGGACACGTCCAGAATGTATGAACGAGAGAACCCGTCATCGTCTTGCACCTATTGCACAAAGGATCTGTCCCTGGATAAAACTTAGCCAACTTCTCCTTTGAGAAATGTAGACGGTGTAGCACCTTAAACTGTATGAGCCCATGTCTGGCACATATTGAGGAACTTTTTAATTATTTTTAAAGTTTTTTATTTTTACTCTGGTGTTTAATTTTCTGTGAATATTGCTTGTATTATGTACTGTTTACATTGTACAATCGTCGTTTCTGTAAATGAGGGAAACCTCAGAAGCTTACGATTTTAAATAAAGGTTGAAATGGAAAAAATTAAAAATCTCTCTCCAAGAGGATGATTTATGTCAGTGATGTCCTCATATCCTCTTTCATATCTGTCTCCAAGAGGATGATTCATGACGTACTGTACCTGTAATGTTGTCACAATGCCACGGGCGCCTGGAATACGCTCTGCTGGAGATCTCAGCCGTCTTCAAATAGCCCTACACACATAGAAACACACATGTGCATACACACGCACCGACACACACACACCGACACCGACACACACACACACACACACACACACACACACACACACACACACACACACACGCACACACACACGCACACACACACACACACACACACACACACATGCAGACACACACACACATGCAGACACACGCACACACACAGAATGGATATGGTTAGGTGTAATAATGAAGGGTGAAGGTAAAACATTGTACATTGTTGTTGTCTCACTCTTCACATTGACTCCTCAGAGAGTTGTTCTGCATGTTTCATTATGTGCTGATCTCATATATAGGTTTCTTTCGTACCTATAGAAACGTACCTTGGCCACATTGAAACCCCACATTTGCAGTAATGAACATATCACACCGAATTCAAAGGTGTTATATACTGAGTATACTGGGTATACTGAGAACAAAATACCAAACATCAGAAGGGAAAACATGCTGAACATGTATACAACATTCTATCAAGGTAAGAATGACACAGGATGAGAGAGGATGAGACAAAATGAAACATGATGAGACATGATGAGACATGATGAGACAGAATGAGACATGATGAGACACGATGAGACAGAATGAGACAGAATGAGACATGATGAGACATGATGAGACATGATGAGACATGATGAGACATGAGACATGAGACAGGATGAGACAGGATGAGACAGGATGATGATGAGACAGGATGAGATGATGAGACAGGATGAGACATGATGAGACAGGATGATGATGAGACAGGATGAGATGATGAGACAGGATGAGACAGGATGAGACAGAATGACAGAATGAGACAAGATGAGACATGATGACAGGATGAGACAGAATGACAGAATGAGACAAGATGAGACAAGATGAGACATGATGAGTGTCAGTACACTCACAATAAACTTGCTGTCGCTCTCTCCCGGGGTGCTGGCCAGCGTGACCACCAGGTCCTCTGGCAGCTCCAGAACCAGCCTCTCCTCTCCGCTGCGCTGTAGAACCACAGCCTCTCTGCAGTCCACGAACAGAGCCACCCTGCGGGGCTCCAGGCCCAGGGCCAGCCGCACCCAGCCTTCCCCAGAGAAGGGGTTCCCCCCCGGGAAGAGCAGGCCGCCGAGGCCCTTGGATCCCGTCCGGTAGTCCAGACGCAGCGAGTGGACGAGGGTGGAGGAGGAGAGCTGGAGGACGGTGGAGGACCGGGAGGAGAGAGACAGCAGCGTGACTTTTGAAGGTATGGTCTGGCGCGCCACCAGGTGGACTCCCATACTGCCCTGCTGCATGGAGGAGAGGAGGAGGCCACCGGGGAGGGTCAGATAGGGCGCTCTGGGGCGGAGTTTATATACCAAGGTTCCTGGCTCCTCCCCTTGTGTCCTAGTCACGCCCTTTATTGGCTGGGACATGTTGAGAGCAGCCAGGAGGTCAATCACTGAGGGACAGATGTAACAGCCAGTCAGAAATGCGATGCCACAGTTTATGGGTAACAATATTAACCCTAACCCTAACCATCACAGTACAATAGCTCGTCAAACTAAATCAGGATGTTGAACATTTCCTAATTTGGTAGCATGTCCTGATTTGTCCACATAAACAAGTACACACACATATACACACACACACACACACACACATTGAACATACCAACAACCACAATTTCATGTGTGTCAGTCTTGCTCCAGACTGTTGTTGTATAGATAGTGTGCCGTTTGGTCAGAGACTGTGACTGGATCAGAACAGCCTCTTCCTTCAGTTTAAACCAGAACACTGAGCACATGGTGTGAGCAACAGGTCTGATCTGTCAGTCTCTCAGTCTCTGTCAGTCTGCCTCAGTCTCTGTCACTCTGCCTCAGTCTCTGTCAGTCTGCCTCAGTCTCTGTCAGTCTGCCTCAGTCTCTGTCAGTCTGCCTCAGTCTCTGTCAGTCTGCATCAGTCTCTGTCAATCTGCCTCAGTCTCTGTCACTCTGCCTCAGTCTCTGTCAGTCTGCCTCAGTCTCTGTTAGTCTGCCTCAGTCTCTGTCAGTCTGCATCAGTCTCTGTCAGTCTGCATCAGTCTCTGTCAGTCTGCCTCAGTCTCTGTCAGTCTGCCTCAGTCTCTGCTTCAGTCTCTGTCAGTCTGCCTCAGTCTCTGTCAGTCTGCCTCAGTCTCTGTTAGTCTGCCTCAGTCTCTGTCAGTCTGCCTCAGTCTCTGTCAGTCTGCATCAGTCTCTGTCAGTCTGCCTCAGTCTCTGTCAGTCTGCCTCAGTCTCTGCTTCAGTCTCTGTCAGTCTGCCTCAGTCTCTGTCAGTCTGCCTCAGTCTCTGCTTCAGTCTCTGTCAGTCTGCCTCAGTCTCTGTCAGTCTGCCTCAGTCTCTGTCAGTCTGTCTCAGTCTCTGTCAGTCTGCCTCAGTCTCTGCATCAGTCTCTGTCAGTCTGCATCAGTCTCTGTCAGTCTGCCTCAGTCTCTGTCAGTCTGCCTCAGTCTCTGCTTCAGTCTCTGTCAGTCTGCCTCAGTCTCTGTCAGTCTGCCTCAGTCTCTGTTAGTCTGCCTCAGTCTCTGTCAGTCTGCCTCAGTCTCTGTCAGTCTGCCTCAGTCTCTGCTTCAGTCTCTGTCAGTCTGCCTCAGTCTCTGTTAGTCTGCCTCAGTCTCTGCTTCAGTCTCTGTCAGTCTGCCTCAGTCTCTGTCAGTCTGCCTCAGTCTCTGCTTCAGTCTCTGTCAGTCTGCCTCAGTCTCTGTCAGTCTGCATCAGTCTCTGTTAGTCTGCCTCAGTCTCTGTCAGTCTGCATCAGTCTCTGTCAGTCTGCATCAGTCTCTGTCAGTCTGCATCAGTCTCTGTCAGTCTGCATCAGTCTCTGTCAGTCTGCCTCAGTCTCTGTCAGTCTGCCTCAGTCTCTGCTTCAGTCTCTGTCAGTCTGCCTCAGTCTCTGTCAGTCTGCCTCAGTCTCTGTCAGTCTGCCTCAGTCTGCCTCAGTCTCTGTCAGTCTGCCTCAGTCTGCCTCAGTCTCTGTCAGTCTGCCTCAGTCTCTGTCAGTCTGCCTCAGTCTCTGTCAGTCTGCCTCAGTCTCTGTCAGTCTGCCTCAGTCTGCCTCAGTCTCTGTCAGTCTGCCTCAGTCTGCTTTCAAACCAGTTAGTTGGAGTCGTGTCAACATGCTCGTGCCAGATTCCTTGTATGTGTGTAACTATCTGCTGCGGCAATAAAATAGAATAACTCACTGGTCAGTGATGTGATAAAGACCTACGGACCACAAAGCATGAGAAACAAAACGTGTGCAACAGATTCAATTATATCTCATTACTACCATAGTGTCTGTATACCTGTATCACTGTACATATTAATACTACATACAGATACATCTGATTATAATTAATTGAAAATGGGGGACCCTGATGTAAACAAGACGAAAGTCTTTCTCTGGTCTGCATCCCCTTAACAATTGTGTGTATTGAGCCGTACTGTATTGTACCCATTCTGCAATCTGTTAATACAGTTTTCAATCACTCAATCAATAAATCAATCAATCAGCACTATTACTCAGTGGTACTAATTTATATATATACCCAGTTTAATCACCTGTACATTGTATATTACTGTTTGCACCTTACATTTACACTCTGGTTGGATGCCAAACCTCTTTTGGTTGTACTGTACTTGTGCTGCATGATGACGATACATTTGAATCTAATCTCATTATCTATGGGGGGCACACTTTGATGTAGCCTATAGGCCCAAGTACAGCTACCCTGGACTAGTTGATTCCGTGTTTAATATAACTGTAAAATACAGTGTAATATAATGTCAGTGAGCAATAGGTAACCCACGAATGAATGAATGAATGAAAACTTTATTTAACAGATTGCAGAATGGGTACAATACAGTACGGCTCAATACACACAATTGTTAAGGGGATGCAGACCAGAGAAAGACGTTTGTCTTGTTTACATCAGGGTCCCCCATTTTCAATTCATAGTGACATTTATGACATACACAACATACATGACATGACATTTATGGCATAGGCACATACATGACATACAGGTATATAGTACTGTTACATTTGTGACATACGTCACTAAACCTACCATTCTCCTGGTTCCTTCTGGAGGGTTCCTGAAAGGACAGAGGAACATTCCACAACAAACACAGATTGATCTCCAGAAACAAGAGTGTCTTCAGCCTGTCCGTCCCCATTCTCCGGCAGCAGGTAATAAATCAACAGACTTGGACTTGGAAAATCTTTAGATCCCCTAATAGTTGTCCACTTTTACAACAATGGCATACAGCAAAAAAAGTAGGTGAGCGAGAATCTCACAATTCACCCCAACTTGGTGACAAAAAGCAGCAAGATATCCAGAGACAAGATGTCCAGAGATGTCCAGAGACAAGATGTCCAGAGACAAGATGTCCAGAGATGTCCAGAGACAAGATATCCAGAGATGTCCAGATACAAGATGTCCAGAGATGTCCAGAGACAAGAGATATCCAGAGACAAGATATCCAGAGATGTCCAGAGACAAGAGATATCCAGAGATGTCCAGAGACAATATGTCCAGAGACAAGAGATATCCAGAGACAAGATATCCAGAGATGTCCAGAGACAAGAGATATCCAGAGATGTCCAGAGACAATATGTCCAGAGACAAGATATCCAGAGATGTCCAGAGACAATATGTATCCAGAGATGTCCAGAGACAAGATATCCAGAGATGTCCAGAGAGACAAGATATCCAGAGATGTCCAGAGACAAGATATCCAGAGATGTCCAGACAAGATGTCCAGAGATGTCCAGACAAGATGTCCAGAGATGTCCAGACAAGATGTCCAGAGACAAGAAGACAAGATATCCAGAGATGTCCAGAGAGACAAGATGTCCAGAGACAAGATGTCCAGAGATGCCCCTCTTCTGTCAGAGAGCGCGCGGCGGGGAAACCAGGAACATCTGGACGCACGCGGGCAAAGAGACAGCAGTCACACAGTCCCCCCCGGGGCGCGCGCTCACACTATGGAGCCGAAATGTTCACTATTTACACACCGAAAGGTTCACTATTTACCCCGAATGGTTCACTATATTTATGCCCCAATTTCCCTCGCGCCACACGTCAGTAATTAATTATGGAGTCAGAAAAGGTTCAAACACTTTCACTTCTTCTTGACACAAAACAGCGGAGCGAGCAGCAGATGGATGTGGTCCGTGATCTAATTAAAAGCAGCGTCATAAAAAAAACCTCAGGTGTTCAAGGTAATAAAAAATAACCTGCAGTAATGTCCACACTGCCTCTCTCTGCGGACCACTTCTCGGTCTCTCTCAGGAGACAACTTTTCTTTTCTTCTCTTCCCTTGTTTTTCTTTTCGTCTCAGGAGGGAAACTCCTCCTACGGTGCTGCTCAGTGTTGTTGATGATTCCTGAAGACCCTCTTCTTCTGGAAAAAATCAACTAAAATCTGGTGTGGAGCCTGGAGAGGAGCCATGTTGGAAGGAACAGCGAGATAAAAAATGTGTGTGTGAGAGAGAAAGAGAGAGAGAGAGAGAGAGAGAGAGAGAGAGAGAGAGAGAGAGAGAGAGAGAGAGAGAGAGAGAGAGAGAGAGAGAGAGAGAGAGAGGGAGAAGGAGAATGAGAGAGAGAGGGGGGAAGGAGGAGGGGGTAAACAAAGGTAGTCATGTTTCACTGCTCTGAAAACTGTCCCCCTCCTCGCCCCGGCTCATAAGTCATGTATTTTCCGTCCTCTCATCTCTGCTCTGCGTGTTAGAGCTCTCTGAGTGCACCCACATAAACATCTGATAGCTCTGCAGGTTTAGTCTATGCACACACATACATGTACACACACGTGTGCCCAGAGACACGTCTCTCAACTGTTGTTTTGAGGTGTTGTGGTGATAGGACATCCAGGTTGGCCACTTAAATGGATCTAACAGACAAATGAGTCCCCTATCATCTTAAAGCCCTCATGGTGGAGCTGTGGAATGGGGTGCGGCTCTGTGCCCTCTTTTCCTCAGTCACAGACAGAGAGGCCAGCAGTCAGGGGAGGGGTCGCCCCTCCTGTACCTATAGTGGGTATATATACTGGCTGAACCAGACAGGACCTGCATCTACTGCAACACATGAGCAAGGAGGGCGATGGCAAGATGGTAGAGTCCATAAAGAACACCTGATTTCAGCTCAAACCGGTCCTTATGCCCTGAGTCATGCCCGCGAGTCTGTAATAATAATCACATCAAACAGCTTTCTCCTGTTGGTATCACACACAGTGTCTCTGGAATTCAGCCCTTCACAGAACACAGAAGCAGACACCACTTTATTAAGTTTTTAGACGGACAAATGTCTCCATTTTATCTAAAGAGGAGTCAGAGTGTTTATAGTTAAAGAAGGGGCACTTCACCAAAAAAACAATTCTGATTTATTTTGCACATCATTTCACACACATCCAAAAACGCTAAACCGTTTTGCACACATTTCATTTAGTTTGACAGTTATTGAGAGTAAATTAGTTTGAATATGGCCACCAGTGATGTCATCGGGGACATTAAATCCTTGTATTGTAAATGGTAAATGGCTGCATTTATATAGCGCTTTTATCCAAAGCGCTTTACAATTTGTTCCTCACATTTTACCCGTTCACTCACACATTCACACACCGACAGCGGAGGTGACCATGCAAGGTGCCAACCTGCTCATCGGGAGCAATTGGGGGTTAAGTGTCTTGCTCAAGGACACTTCGACAAGCTGCCCGGGAGGAGCGGGAATCAAACCGGGAACCTCCGGATTACCGGACGACTGCTCTACCTGCCGAGCCACTGTCGCTCCCTGATTGTTGTGTATTGTGTTAATTACAGCTCCATGAAATTACAAGGTAGCAGTCCCTATAAGAGAAGGTATTGCTATTATTTTCATCTACATAATTTGACAGTGGTGTAATCAACACAAGGATTCAATGTCCCAGATGACATCACTGGTGGCCATATTAAAATGTATTTACTGTCATTAACTAAATCAATGTCTGCAAAACGGTTGAGAGTTTTTGGGCGTGTATGAGATTATGTGATTAATCAGCATTGTTTTTTTTGTGACGTGCCAAAACAGTGTCAGTTTGTGTACTTTTAGTGTCAATTTGTGTACTTTCAGTGTACATTTGTGTACTTTCAGTGTCAGTTTGTGTACTTTCAGTGTCCGTTTGTGTACTTTCAGTGTCCGTTTGTGTACTTTCCTGTGATGCATCACATTGTCCCTCCTAAGTTAAGTGATTTGGATTGACTTGTACAACTACATGAGGCCGACAGACCTGTGGGAGATGCTTCTCTTGAGGTGTTACTGTGTCAGTAGGAAGGTGTTACTGTGTCAGTAGGAAGGAAGGTGTTACTGTGTCAGTAGGAAGGTGTTACTGTGTCAGTAGGAAGGTGTTACTGTGTCAGTAGGAAGGTGTTTCTGGAAGGCAGCTGGAGTGATTCTAACCTAAACTAAACACAGATTAAAGAAAAATAAATAAAAAATTATAATTAGATGAATGAATCCTTGAACAGTAGTCCCATATCCACCATCGCTCCCGATAGCTTTCCCGATAAGAAACTTCAACTAATACTGACCTCTGGTGGTCACATCCTGCCATAGCAGGATACACTAACACGGGTTTCCATTGGACAGAAGGACATTTTCTCAGAGAGAGAGAGAGAGAGAGAGAGAGGTAGAGAGAGAGAGAGAGAGAGAGAGAGAGAGAGAGAGAGAGAGAGAATGTTCTAGTACCTCACCTCTCCCTGAGGCATCACCACGTCTGCTCTCCGACCTGCGGTGCTTCCTACCCTCCTCTTTTCCCATGCTCCTCTCCACCGACTAGTCAATATACCACCAGCATGGGGCAGAACATGCTGACGTCATCTTAGCCTGAACATAGGAAGAAACATTCCTGTTAAGTCTGTGTTCGTGCACATGGATCTGCATGTGTGCCCCGGGGTGCCGGGGGATGTGGGTTAATCTGCAGGAAGTGAAAATCCCATGTTTGATAGGTAATCCCTTGTCAGACACAATTAGCCAGCCGCCTGTAATGGATCAAACACACTCGCAGACCAAATCAGAGACAAGCTGCGTGCAGTAGTTAGCCACACTGCGGTTCAGTAGGAGACACTCGCAGACCAAATCAGAGACAAGCTGTGTGCAGTAGTTAGCCACACTGCGGTTCTGTAGGTCAGGACATATGGCTTAAATCTTTTCTGACATGTTGTAGACTGTCTAGTATCATGTCATGCACTTGTCCTAATATACTAACCTACACTGTAGCACTCAACACTTTGATGAACATTGTTACTCAGCTGATAGAGTTGTGCCCTTCCTGATGACTTGTCGTACAGAACTTGTAAGTCGCTTTGGATAAAAGAGTCAGCTAAATGACTAAATGTAAATGTATCTAGGTGTCAGACAGGTGACTTTGGAATCCAGTACCTGACCTTCTGTGAGGTTCCAGTCCCTGTATCTGATTGGCTGGCACTTTGTCCACAGCCAGGTAAACCCTGCCCTACACCTTTGAGCCTCTGACCATTATCCAAGGATAGACACCATAAGCCGATGCTGCTCTCTGAGTGTGTGAGTGTATGTGTGTGGTGTGTGTGTGTGTGGGGGGGGGGGGGGGGGGGGCAGTGTACTGTACATGCGTCTAAGTGTATGATTAGCACCGTCCATTGTTTTTTTGTCTCGTCAAGGTTCAGTCTGGGTTCTTGACTCGGTGTAGGGTGTGTGTCTCTTTGAGTCTCTGGGTTGTGAGAGGTCGTCACAGCCGTGTCGTTGATGTCCGGAATACATGGAGGATCACACAGACGCCGTTGAGGATCTGATACCAGAAGGTCAGTTGGCATAGCGACAGTGGGGTTCTGGTTTGTGTGCGTTTCCATGGAGCTGTAACATGGGACCATGGAGGGACTGTGTGTTCTTCATGTATGTGTTGTTATACGATGCTGGTGGTGGTGGGGGTGGTGGTGGGGTGTCCTCCTGTTCTGTACAGTGGAGGCATTGTTTGGTAGAGAGGTCTAACCCCCACCCACCACACACACACACACGCACACACACACACACACACACGCACACACCACACACACACCACACACACACACACACACACACACACACACACACACACACTTCCTTCTTTCTTTCTTTCTTTCTTTCTTTCTTTCTTTCTTTCTTTCTTTCTTTCTTTCTTTCTTTCTTTCTTTCTTTCTTTCTTTCTTTCTTTCTTTCTTTCTTTCTTTCTTTCTTTCTTTCTTTCTTTCTTTCTTTCTTTCTTTCTTTCTGTCTCTCTCTCTCTCTCACACACACTCTCTCTCTCTCTCTCTCACACACACACACACACACACACACACACACTCTTTCTCTCTCTCTCACACACACTCCTCTGTCTCTCTCTCTCACACACACTCTGCTTTAATACAT
>NC_140182.1:12551184-12571184 GCF_963971535.1 Notolepis coatsorum
CTGATTGCAGAATGGGTACAATACAGTACGGCTCAATACACACAATTGTTAAGGGGATGCAGACCAGAGAAAGACTTTCGTCTTGTTTACATCAGGGTCCCCCATTTTCAATTAATAAGGAATTGTAAGTAAGGGTGCAACTTGCTCCGTGCAATCCATTCTTTGTGGATCTTCAGTGTTGGGGCATTGAGTAAGGCAGTAGTCTCAGTGTTGGGGCATTGAGTAAGGCAGTAAGTAGTCTCAGTGTTGGGGCATTGAGTAAGGCAGTTGTTTTCAAGCTATGTTCTGGCAGGGCACTTACACAAGAACTCTTTCAAGGCACCATGCTGCTTGTAAATGTCATAGAAAGCATAGAACGCAGAGAGGAGATGAAGGAACAGGAACTGCTGGGCAGCTGGGGGATCCCAACCTGAGCATCGACCATATTCACACAGCAGATCCCGACCTGAGCCTGACATAGGAGCAAAATGGTCGCTGTGTGAATATGGTAAATGATTGTAGGCTGATTCCATATATTATTAAGCAGCACCGGTTGAGAAGCTCTTGAACGTGTCATCCTGGTTCAGACAGTCCTTCAACATCAACATACCTCTCTGTTTGCTCTTTCCTATGTCTGCCCATCACAAACACACAAACTGTCTAACGCCTGTCCCCGTCTCCCTGTGAGTGGATGTCTCATGGCGATGACCAGGAAGGAAGCATACTAGGACCGCTACTGTTCCTAATTTATGCAAATGACATGTTGTCAGCTTGTGACTGCAACTTGTTCCTGTTTGCGGACGACTCAGCCCTGCTGGTCTCTGACAAGAACAAGTTACAGGTTGAAAAAACCCTCAGCTCGGAACTAGGCAAAATCTGCACCTGGCTTGCTGATGATAACTAACTATCATTACACATGGGCAAAACAGAGTCCATTCTCTTGGTTCAAATGACAAACTCAGCAAGACCGACGGCTTCTCAGTTACAGTGGGTGACAATATTGTCACAAGGAAAGATGAAATTACCTACCTGGGTTCCATCCTAGAGGCTAATCTTTCCTGTGACAAAATGGCATCCAATGTAATAAAAAAAAGTCAACCAACGAACTTGATTCTTGTACCGGATCTCCTCTCTGGTAAACAAGAATACCCTGAAGACTCTGGCAGGAGCACTCATTCAAGGGTACTACGACTATGCTTGCACCTCATGGTACCAAAGCACCTCAAAGGCACTAAAAACCAAATTACAAACATCTCAAAACAAACTAGTCAGACTACTGCTTGACCTGACTCCTAGAACCCACCTCACCCCTGCCCACTTTGACAACCTAGGATGGCTTAGAGTAGACGACAGAGTACAGCAACTTGCAATGGGCCTGGTCTACAAGATACACTACACGACCAAGGTACCCATGTACATGTCAAAATACTTCCCAAAGGTCAGTGAATACCACGATCACAACACCAGAGGGAGCTCCACAAATCATGTTAAACCCAGATTTGGCTCAAACAAGGGACTAAACACGTTTCGTAATTATGCCACATCAATGTGGAATGCCCTACCCAAAGCTGTAAAGGAATGTGAATCACTACCCACTTTCAAAAACTCTCTCAAAGAACACCTACGGGAGACTGCAATTAGAAACTGGCCCCCACAAACGTCCTAACCCAGTTGTACAGTAAATGACCAAGTATGGCTTTGTCAGTATTCCAATGTACAGTGTAGTGTCCCCCACCCACCCCCTACCCAACCCCCCCCCCCCCCACCTCCAATGTACAGTCTCCTCCCTCCGTCATCAGCTCTATTCTATTTTCAATCTTTCAAAATGTTCTTATTTACCCCAGTTACTATTGCGTACATATTTGTGTTCCATTACACATGTACATACTTACCAACTGTTTCATCTGTTTTATAGCAACACTACTATCACCGACATCTAAGAAGGGAGATCCCCCCTTGAACGGCCTTTTTAAGGTTTCTCCCCTCCACATTGCCTGTGCTTTTTCCTATTGCTAGGTTTTTAGTGAGTTTTTCCTTACCTTCGCGTGGGGTATGTCTGGGAGTGTTGCATTCATTTATTTGACATCTTATTTTTGTGAGCAGTGCAGAGCAGAGCAGAGCAGAGCGGGGGTCCTGGTGCAGCGTGGGACCGGTCCCCTGAGGTCCGGGTTGGTCCTAGAGACTAGAGATGGCCTTCACTGAGCCGACATCATGGTCTCCATCCAGGCTGTTCTCGCTGCTGCTCTTCCTGAGTCTGCACAGAGCCAGAGGTCGAGTCCACTAAAGTCTACTCCACTTCATATAATCACATCAATTTGGTTTCCAGATAAATCCTTGCCCAGAAATGATCCGTCTCTAATGTTTTTTGTTGTTTTTTCATTAACATCACAACAATACATCCACATTTAACCTGCAGTAAATACATTAAAATGAAAATGATTATAAAACCCCCAAAAAACTATATACATTTCCTTTTAAGTAACGAATGATCCGTCTGTGTGCACAGGGATGTCCGGATGGGATGGATGTCTGGCCGGTCAAGATGTATTTGCAAGAATCAGAGAAAACAGCCTCATGGGAGAAGTCATCTCTGACCTCATGACAGACACAGCGGGGGACGGGATTCGCTGGAGTCTCGGAGGAAAGGATGCCGATTGGTTCTTCCTGGAGGGAGGAAAACTCAGACTCAACACATCACCAGAGAAGGTCCTGGACAAAGAGGTAAACAGATTATACATGGTCACATTATTGCCTCATGCCAAAATGAACTACAGTAAAAAACGAGTGTTTGTTTTGTACACACTATTGAGATTTACCACAGAAATATTGTAGTGATTCATAGTATTCCTGTGTTTTATTTTCCATGTGAATTATAGATTGACTATAAATACTGTAGTGATTCATAGTATTCCTGTGTTTTATTTTGCATGTGAAATATAGATTGACTATAAATACTGTAGTGATTCATAGTATTCCTGTGTTTTATTTTGCATGTGAAATATAGATTGACTATATAAATACTGTAGTGATTCCCATAGCATTTCTGCAGTGGAACATTATTGAACTTAGGGGTAGGGGGGGGGGGGACACACTGTACATTGGAATACTGACATACATTTGACATAGAAACTGTACATTGGAGGAGGTTGGGTAGGTGGGGTGGGGTTGGGTGGGGCTGTACATTGGAATACTGACAAAGCCATGCTTGGTCTTTATTGTACGACTGGGTTAGGACATTTGTAGGGGCCAGTTTTGAATTGCAGTCTCCCGTAGGTGTTCTTTGAGAGTGTTTTTGACTACGCTACCTAATATTAGTATAGACCTACTCTGAGTTGAACCACAACCTCATCACTATGGACTACAAACGCACACAGATCATATACTCAATATCGTCAAACCCTGGCACAGTAGACAACGCTACTTGATATCACAGTATAGACCCTAACCCAACCCCCCCTCCAATGTACAGTAAATGTCCTAACCCAGTAATACACGAGACCCTCTTCTTGGACCTAGTAAGGTTGTCGATAACACACAGATCATATACTCTCAATATCGCCAAACCCGGGACAGCAGACAATGTTACTTAATATCAGTATAGATCTTCTCTGAGTTGTACAACAATCTCAGCACTATGGACAGAGTCGATCAGAGAACACACAAAACACCTCGCGGATTACTTTACCTCTAGATATCCATTCCCAAACATTGGAACAGACTCTCTCCAGTAAAACAAACACAAAAACAACGTGAGGCTAAACCTCTTGTGTTAACTCGATAAATTCTCCACTTGCACAATCTGAAAGTAGCCACTTCCGGCTGACTTCCGGTTGCCAATGGCACTTCCTGTCCCATCCAAATACATTGGTTTTAGCTACTTTTCTCCCCTTATTTAAACAACTTTGTCGTCACAGAGAGGCAATGAAACGTTTGTATTATTATAGTATAGAATGTATTTAATAAGCAAACGTTTGTCAGCAGGGTTTTTGGGCTGTATTTCATGTAAAAACTTTTACTGTTAGTTTCCTTGCTCAGCCAGCATTAGCTAACAGAAGCTAGTGGTTAAACAGGCCGGATTAGCTTTGAGCTAACTATCTTTCCCGACCCATGTATTCATTCCATTCTAAACATAACGTTAGTTTACAAAACATGACCTGTCTATATAACGTTGAGGAACAAATTATAAGTGTGTGGGTGTGTGTTTTGGTGAACATTGGACTGCAACAGAAAATGCATCACAGTTACAGACAGTAGCTACTGTTAGCTGCACTCAGGCTGGCTGCACTCAGGCGGCGCGATCAGCCTGTTGGACAGGGAATGAAGATCTCCAGCGAACACTTCATTGCCTCGGATTATGTTGTTGGGGGTGGAAGGTTTGTCCAGAAGACCACTAATCAGCTGAAGCCTGATGCGGTTCCCTCGGTCTTCGACAGACAGACCGGCGCAGGCTCCCGGGAGCGATGGCTAGTTAGTTAGCACCAGCCGAGGACCGGCGTTAGCTGCCGGGAGCGATGGCTAGCCAGTTAGCAACAGCCGGGGACCTGGAGCGATGGCTAGCTAGTTAGCACCAGTCGGGGACCGGCGTTAGCTGCCGGGAGCGATGGCTAGCTAGTTAGCACCAGTCGGGGACCGGCGTCAGCTGCCAGGAGCGATGGCTAGCTAGTTAGCACCAGTCGGGGACCGGCGTCAGCTGCCGGGAGCGATGGCTAGCTAGTTAGCACCAGTCGGGGACCGGCGTCAGCTGCCGGGAGCGATGGCTAGCTAGTTAGCACCAGTCGGGGACCGGCGTTAGCTGCCGGGAGCGATGGCTAGCTAGTTAGCACCAGCCGGGGACCGGGAGCGATGGCTAGCTAGTTAGCACCAGTCGGGGACCGGCATTAGCTGCCGGGAGCGATGGCTAGCTAGTTAGCACCAGCCGGGGACTCGCATCAGCTAACTAGCTAGCCATCGCTCCCGGCAGCTGACGCCGGTCCCCGACTGGTGCTAACTAGCCAGCCATCGCTCCCGGCAGCTAACGCCGGTCCCCGGCTGGTGCTAACTAGCTAGCCATCGCTCCCGGCAGCTAACGCCGGTCCCCGACTGGTGCTAACTAGCTAGCCATCGCTCCCGGCAGCTGACGCCGGTCCCCGACTGGTGCTAACTAGCTAGCCATCGCTCCCGGCAGCTGACGCCGGTCCCCGACTGGTGCTAACTAGCTAGCCATCGCTCCCGGCAGCTGACGCCGGTCCCCGACTGGTGCTAACTAGCTAGCCATCGCTCCCGGCAGCTAACGCCGGTCCCCGACTGGTGCTAACTAGCTAGCCATCGCTCCCGGTCCCCGACTGGTGCTAACTAGCTAGCCATCGCTCCCGGCAGCTGACGCCGGTTCCCGACTGGTGCTAACTAGCTAGCCATCGCTCCCGGCAGCTAACGCCGGTCCCCGGCTGGTGCTAACTAGCTAGCCATCGCTCCCGGCAGCTAACGCCGGTCCCCGACTGGTGCTAACTAGCTAGCCATCGCTCCCGGCAGCTGACGCCGGTCCCCGACTGGTGCTAACTAGCTAGCCATCGCTCCAGGTCCCCGGCTGTTGCTAACTGGCTAGCCATTGCTCCCGGCAGCTAACGCCGGTCCTCGGCTGGTGCTAACTAACTAGCCATCGCTCCCGGGAGCCTGCGCCGGTCTGTCTGTCGAAGACCGAGGGAACCGCATCAGGCTTCAGCTGATTAGTGGTCTTCTGGACAAACCTTCCACCCCCAACAACATAATCCGAGGCAATGAAGTGTTCGCTGGAGATCTTCATTCCCTGTCCAACAGGCTGATCGCGCCGCCTGAGTGCAGCCAGCCTGAGTGCAGCTAACAGTAGCTACTGTCTGTAACTGTGATGCATTTTCTGTTGCAGTCCAATGTTCACCAAAACACACACCCACACACTTATAATTTGTTCCTCAACGTTATATAGACAGGTGATGTTTTGTAAACTAACGTTATGTTTAGAATGGAATGAATACATGGGTCGGGAAAGATAGTTAGCTCAAAGCTAATCCGGCCTGTTTAACCACTAGCTTCTGTTAGCTAATGCTGGCTGAGCAAGGAAACTAACAGTAAACGTTTTTACATGAAATACAGCCCAAAAACCCTGCTGACAAACGTTTGCTTATTAAATACATTCTATACTATAATAATACAAACGTTTCATTGCCTCTCTGTGACGACAAAGTTGTTTAAATAAGGGGAGAAAAGTAGCTAAAACCAATGTATTTGGATGGGACAGGAAGTGCCATTGACAACCGGAAGTCAGCCGGAAGTGGCTACTTTCAGATTGTGCAAGTGGAGAATTAACAGCTCCTCCCTCGATTATCTCAGACGACACGCACCAAACAGAAATACAGCGCTTCCTGGTGGTGCACAAAATCCTAACAGGTGCTCAGTACAATTTGATAGACTATCCACCAGTTTCTAATTTTAAACTATGGTCTACTAGAGACTTTTAGACCACCACATTTCTACACCATCAGTTCCTAACCAACTAATTACATTACCTGGCCCCTGAAACCTCCCTAGACTTGAAAGCTTACTCACTGTAGACCTGATTTTCTTCAACCACACCTGCTACCAGCCAAAGATCATCTCGACCATACCCCCGTCGAGCATATGGTCGTAATCCTTTCAATGGCTGCCCCAGGGTTAAGTAGTCCACAGGATGCTAACACAAAGCCAGGAAATGAAGAGATTACCTAATGTGGTGCCATCTGAACTAATTATTTTAAAGCATAATAGATAATCAAATCAAAATCACAAATAAGCATACATTACCTGTTTGAAGACCGGACACGAGGCCCCATGTTACACCCAAGCCTGGGTGTCTTGAGATGACGATGCTCCCGGTATGTATATATAGAATGGAGCCTCTCGTCACCACACCTGTGTTCAATTACAAAAAACAATCAATCAGTGAACATCAATACACTACACCCACACCACCATGTGAATGCAACACAGAAGACAGTACGTATACCCACCACCATGTGAATGTAACACAAAGACAGTAAGTATACCCACCACCATGTGAATATACACATAACACTTACATACACAAGACATGTAGTGGAATGTAGGTGGCCATGCCTGCCTAGATTGTGCAAAAATACAAATAATAAAATAAAAATTAGACATGATAAAAAAAAGGCATAAGAATAAGATACAGTACTAAACACAAGAAGTAAAAAAAAAAAAGTAATAAGTAATAATATATACAGAAATAAATAAAATAAACAAAAGAAAAAATGTCGTGGTTTTTTTAAGTGACCTGTTTGTAGTGTATTATGTATGTAGGGTGTGTGAGAGAGTGTAAGTGAGGGTGTGTGTGTTCATGTGTGCAGAGAGATCAGTGTGGGTCCTACTAATCACCACAAAGTACCACAAAATACCCCAAAGTATACCCCAAAGTACCACAAAATACCCCAAAGTACCACAAAATACCCCAAAGTATACCCCAAAGTACCACAAAATACCCCAAAGTACCACAAAATACCACAAAGTACCACAAAATACCACAAAATATCCCCCAAAATATCCCAAAGTATACCCCAAAGTACCCCAAACATCAGCCGCCTTAAATTCTCTCTCTCTCTCTCTCTCTCTCTCTCTCTCTCTCTCTCTCTCTCTCTCTCTCTCTCTCTCTCTCTCTCTCTCTGCGCCCCCCCCCCCCAGGCGCAGGGTCCTGTTTTAATGGCAGAGCTGTCATGTTATGAAGAGGATGCACTTCAGGTAGAGATAACCCAGTCCTTTATATGCCCCTTAATATCCCTCTGCCAGTGTCTGCGTCTATCTATCCAGCTTGGTCTGTGTGTGTTTGTTCTGTTTCTTTAGAGTGTGTATAGGATCATGGTGGAGATTCTAAATGAGAACGATCATTCACCCGTCTTCACTGATAACACCGTCCAGTCCATCGTCATCAGTGAGGTAATTATCTGAAATGAATGAAAAAATAACAAATTAAATTAAATTAAAAAAATGTATAAAAATAATAATAATAATAATCTAACCATAACTAACCGTATTGTCATGCACTTCTCTTAATATACTAACCTACACTGTAGCACTCAACACTTTGATGAACATTGTTACTCAGCTGATAGATTTGTGCCCTTCCTGCTGACTTGTCGTACAGAACTTGTAAGTCGCTTTGGATAAAAGCGTCAGCTAAATGACTAAATGTAAATGTAAATGTAAATGTAAGGTAATGACATAAACACACAGTACAGGATGAAACTCACATGTCTAATATGTCTAATATGCATGTTTGTCTGTTTGTCAGTTAACTCCTGTAAACACGGTAGTATTCACTGTCCAAGCCAGAGACGGCGATGATGACAAAATCATCTACACCATCGACCAGACATCAGTAAGTTATGTGTTTATGTTATTTAAATACATAGCAATCTGTGTTTTTTGTTTGTTTTATTAAAGCTTTATTTAACCAGGTGAGTCCTATTGAGAGACATTGAGAGAATCCTGACCAGGATAGCATGGCTGCTTTTTGGGGAAAAAAATAATTGCGCTTTTATCCAAAGCGCTTTACAATTTTTACACATTCACTCACACATTCACACATCGACGGCGGAGGCAAGCATGCAAGGTGCCAACCTGCTCATCGGGAGCAATTAGGGGTTAAGTGTCTTGCTCAAGGACACATCGACACGCTGCCCAGGAGGAGCGGGAATCAAACCGGGAACCTCTGGATTGCCAGACGACTGCTCTACCTCCTGAGCCACTGTCGCCCCCTAGCAGGATACAGAGTGAACAACATGAGAGACAAGATGTCTTTCTGGAGGGAGTCCTGACCAGAGCAGCAGGATACAGAGTGAACAACACAAAGGCAAACGTTAAAAACACTTATAGCTAAACATGCAGGAGCAACTCACAGAATCATGAGCCTAAAGACAAGAGGAAATGAAATCTAGCTAAAGGAAGAAACTATCTGAAACCCTTCACTACATGTTTGAACGTCCTAATCAGCTCATAACCCATCTAGCAGCTGGTCTGTGGGTCCAGGCTGCAGGAGAACATGAAGGCCTGTTGAGTCCTATGTGTGTGTGCGTTGAGTCCTATGTGTGCGTTGAGTCCCCTATGTGTGTGTTGAGTCCTATGTGTGTGTTGAGTCCTCTATGTGTGCGTTGAGTCCTATGTGTGCGTTGAGTCCCCTATGTGTGTGTTGAGTCCTATGTGTGTGTTGAGTCCTCTATGTGTGCGTTGAGTCCTATGTGTGCGTTGAGTCCCCTATGTGTGTGTTGAGTCCTATGTGTGCGTTGAGTCCCCTATGTGTGTGTTGAGTCCTATGTGTGCGACTGTGCGTTGAGTCCCCTATGTGTGCATTGAGTCCCCTATGTGTGTGTTGAGTCCTATGTGTGTGTTGAGTCCCCTATGTGTGTGTTGAGTCCTATGTGTGTGTTGAGTCCTATGTGCGTGACATGTAATATGTGGATTCAAATACAGTATTTAATGTGATTGTGTCTGTGTGTGTGTGTTGAGTCACAGTCTATGGTTGAGTCATTGTGTGTGTGTGTGATATAAAGAATTCAGACTCAAATAAGGTATCTAATGTCTTTGTATGTATGTGTGTGTGTGTGTGTGTATGTGTATGTGTATGTGTATGTGTATGTGTGTGTGTGTGTGTGTGTGTGTGTGTGTGTGTGTGTGTGTGTGTGTGTGTGTGTGTGTGTGTGTGTGTGTGTGTGTGTGTATGTGTGTGTGTGTGTGTGTGTGTGTGTGTGTGTGTGTGTGTGTGTGTGTGTGTGTGTGTGTGTGTGTGTGTGTGTGTGTGTGTGTGGTTTTGCAGCCTGACGCTGAGTACTTCAAGGTGGATCTTCCCAACAGTGGAGAGGTCATGCTGTCCAAACCCCTGGACTATGAGACCAAGACGCTGCTGTCTGTCACCATCCACGCCTCGGTAAAGTGTTCTGTCACCATCCAGGCCTCTGTAAACTGTTCTGTCACCATCCAGGCCTCTGTAAACTGTTCTGTCACCATCCAGGCCTCTGTAAACTGTTCTGTTACCATCCAGGCCTCTGTTCTGTCACCATCCAGGCGTCTGTTCTGTCACCATCCAGGCTTCTGTTCTGTCACCATCCAGGCCTCTGTTCTGTCACCATCCAGGCGTCTGTTCTGTCACCATCCAGGCTTCTGTTCTGTCACCATCCAGGCTTCTGTTCTGTCACCATCCAGGCCTCTGTAAACTGTTCTGTCACCATCCAGGCCTCTGTTCTGTCACCATCCAGGCGTCTGTTCTGTCACCATCCAGGCTTCTGTTCTGTCACCATCCAGGCCTCTGTTCTGTCACCATCCAGGCTTCTGTTCTGTCACCATCCAGGCCTCTGTTCTGTCACCATCCAGGCCTCTGTTCTGTCACCATCCAGGCTTCTGTTCTGTCACCATCCAGGCCTCTGTTCTGTAACCATCCAGGCGTCTGTTCTGTCACCATCCACGCCTCTGTAAACTGTTCTGTCACCATCCAGGCCTCTGTTCTGTCACCATCCAGGCCTCTGTAAACTGTTCTGTCACCATCCAGGCCTCTGTTCTGTCCCCATCCAGGCCTCTGTTCTGTCACCATCCAGGTCTCTGTTCTGTAACCATCCAGGCCTCTGTTCTGTCACCATCCAGGCCTTGGTAAACTGTTCTGTTACCATCCAGGCCTCTGTAAACTGTTCTGTCACCATCCAGGCCTCTGTAAACTGTTCTGTTACCATCCACGCCTCAGTAAACTTAAATTAAACTGTTCCCCATTTTTCCGGGACCCCCCATTGTATCCCATCAAGGACCCCTGGAGGTCCCCGGACCCCATGTTGAACCACTGATCCAGTCCATGTTGCTTGTATCCATATAGCCACCCATCCATCTATCCAAAATTCATGTTCTATCATTCAGAATTCATGTTCTATCATTTAGAATTCATGTTCTATCATTCAGAATTCATGTTCTATCATTCAGAATTCATGTTCTATCATTTAGAATTCATGTTCTATCATTCAGAATTCATGTTCTATCATTCAGAATTCATGTTATATCCTTCAGAATTCATGTTCTATCATTCAGAATTCATGTTCATCTCATTCACAACATAATGGTAATTTTTTGGATTTACATTGGATTCACACGTTCACTCCCACCCGGTCTGTTCCAGGAGATGAACACTGCAGAACGCTTCAACACCAGCACCACCATGTCCATCACGGTCCTGGACGGAGACGACCAGTATCCCCAGTTCCTCCCCTGTACTCTGCTCTTCCACGACCAGTACAACCGTGTCTGCACCAACCCTGTGTACACCGTCAACATCACCGAGGCGGAGGAGGTCAGTCACAGAGCGTCTGTTAGACAGACCATATGGACAGAAAGACAGACCGTATGGACAGAAAGACAGACCGTGTGGACAGAAAGACAGACCGCATGGACAGAAAGACAGACCACATGGACAGAAAGACAGACCGTATGGACAGAAAGACAGACCGTGTGGAGACCGCATGGACAGAAAGACAGACCGTATGGACAGAAAGACAGACCGTATGGACAGAAATACAGACCGTATGGACAGAAAGACAGACCGTATGGACAGAAATACAGACCGTATGGACAGAAAGACAGACCGTATGGACAGAAAGACAGACCGTATGGACAGAAATACAGACCGTATGGACAGAAAGACAGACCGTATGGACAGAAATACAGACCGCATGGACAGAAAGACAGACCGCATGGACAGAAAGACAGACCGCATGGACAGAAAGACAGACCGTGTGGACAGAAAGACAGACCACATGGACAGAAAGACAGACCGTATGGACAGAAAGACAGACCGCATGGACAGAAAGACAGACCGTATGGACAGAAAAACAGACCGTATGGACAGAAATACAGACCGCATGGACAGAAAGACAGACTGTATGGACAGAAAGACAGACCGCATGGACAGAAATACTTTATCAGTGTTGAGATATGAGTTCCCGTCTGTCAGAACATCTGGACTATGACCAGTAAATCAAATCAAATCAAATCAAATCAAATCAAATCAAATCAAATCAAATCAAATCAAATCAAATCAAATCAAATCTAATTTATTTGTAAGGCCCGACAACACACGTTAATGTCCCCATGTGCCGGACACGTCTTCTTTAAACAAGGCAAGAAGAAACATCACAATAAATCAAGAACAAAACAAAAACACCAAAAACGTCAATTTTTTTTTAAATAAATGCAACACTCCCAGACATACCCCATGCGAAGGTAAGGAAAAACTCACTAAAACCTAGCAATAAGAAAAAATGCACCACAGGCAATGTGGAGGAGAGAAACCTTAGAAGGGACCGATAGCATACCGTGCGGCAAAGGGAACTGCTCCCGCCTACCTCCGGTCAATGGTCTCTAACTACACACCCTCAAGACCCCTACGCTCTGCATCTTCTGGCCACCTCAGACCTACTCCTATCCAAGCTCCGGGAGGGTCATCAAAGAGAAGTCGCCTATTCTCAGTCCTTGCCCCACAATGGTGGAATGAACTACCCACCCCAGTTAGGACAGCCGAAACCCGTCCAATCTTTCGCCGTCGACTAAAGATGCACTTCTTCAACCATTATCTAAAAAAAAAAAATACAAATAAAAATTTAAAATCTAACCCTAACTAACCTTACTGTCATGCACTTGTCCTAATAAACTAACCTACACTGTAGCACGCAACACTTTGATGAACATTGTTACTCAGCTGATAGAGCTGTGCCCTTCCTGATGACTTGTCGTACAGAACTTGTAAGTCGCTTTGGATAAAAGCGTCAGCTAAATGACTAAATGTAAATGTAAGGGCCATTCAAGGGGGGATCTCCCTTCTTAGATGTCGGTGATAGTAGTGTTGCAATAAAACAGGCGAACAGTTGGTAAAGCATGGATTTGAGCCACTGTCGCCCCCATGTCGTCCCCAATATGTGAATACTGTATAACCCACATTGATACGGTCAAGGAAATGATGGATTGGGGCTTTAAGTGGCAGGTGCCCCCTCAGGACAAACCGTCTGGACCCCTCAGTTCTGTCTGTGCACCTGCCTGGTCTGGATCTAGAAAGACCCTGGAACCCAACATGGATCCTGCGTGACACCATGTCACAGTAAAGGCCTGTTGTCGGGAAGCTAGGTGGGTCTGAATGTGATTGTTGTTGCTGTACAGGACATTATTCTGGACTTCTCTCCTGGTCCCATTCATGCTGAAGACGGAGACAGAGGACTCAGCTCCCCACTCAGCTACGCCATTCTCTCAGGTACTGCAAATACACATGTACGTACGCACACACACATATATATATAATATGGTGGGACTCGATTAAATTTTTTTATCAAATTAATTCGAGACTTTATAGTTAATTAATCAAAATTAATCACATTTTAATTGCATATCAATATTTGATGCGAAAAGCTAACTTTTTCAATTCAAATGGATTTTTCTGTACGAGTGAATCAATGAATATACATTATACATACGTTTAAGCAGCAAAATCCTGTATTAGCTACTACACAGACCAACAGATCAATGCCATTTTTAACAAAGTGCAGCAATTTTAGGAATAATATATATATATAGCGCAAAGGACCTTTTGTAAACTCAAGCACTTTCGAGGTAAAAGTAAAACGCAGTACTTTCAAGTACATTCCAGAACAGTTGACCATTGGGGGAAAAAAACTCTTGATTGATCTCAATTTCTCTTATTTTTTCAGTATTCTGTATGAAAAAACCAGACTAAGAAAAAAAGTAATTTGCGATGTATTATACTTTATACTTATAGCACATGCATGAGTCTGGTCTCCTTTGAAAGGTAACATCATTAGAAAAATCATCATGCGATTAAATGCATACATTTTTTTTTTACTTTTAATTCTTTCTGTAGTTAATTAATCACAATTAATACGATAACGTCCCAGCCCAATATATATACACACACTCTCTCACACAGTTGTGTATATGTGTACGTGTGTTTTGTTTTGCTGGATGCCAGGTAGTGATGGGGACCACTTCCTGATGGACAGAGACACAGGGGCGGTCAGACTGACACGCAGAGTGGAGGACAGACTCACCACGCCTCTGATCCAACTACAAGTCATAGTGAGACACTTAGAGCCTCTGATCCAACTACAAGTCATAGTGAGACCACAGTAAACACTTAGAGCAGGGGTGTCAAACTCATTTTCACAGAGGGCCACATCAGCATTATGGTTGCCCTCAAAGGGCCAAAGACCGTATAAATGTTAATGTAATGTAAAATAAATGTAGCTACTCATTTACATATTGTTAAACATGGTGTTTCTGTATTTATTACTTATTCAAGTTATACATATTGCATATTCATTTGCATAAATGTAAAAATATATGTTAGCTTATGTTATTTTAACAAATAATTTTAGTTTATCAGAACCCCATATTACTCCACCAATCAATTATCAAACCATTCAAGTAAATAACAAAGAAGAATATCATCAAATACAAGCTATGACATTAAGTTTGTTCAAAACCTTTTTGTCACAGTCAAGAGGGGCAGAACTAACAACTGTGAGCTGCAAAGAACACGTGGGACAGATGTAGCATGTTACAAAAACAAATGGCTGCACACAACCTTGCAGAGGCCATACATCCAACTAATGGAAGATAGTTTAATTAACTTTAATTAACAGATTGCAGAATGGGTACAGTACAGTACAGCTCAATACACACACAATTGTTAAGGGGATGCAGACCAGAGAAAGACTTTCGACTTGTTTACATCAGGGTCCCCCATTTTCAATTCGTAATGAAATTGCTATTATGTGTCTGCATGAACACACAACTGTAACTGTACTCAAAAATAACAAAATAAGGGTTGTCTCAGTTCACAACTATATTGGTCAAGTTTTGGGTGGGACTTGTTTGCGTCCCTACAGCTTCTTATTCAATTGAGCGAGATGCTCGGTTATGTCACACAGCCAGTTTGCATCTGACAGTTCAGACAATATTTCTTCAACCCTTTGTTACCTATTCCGCCTGGATCTTTTTTGTATTTTGGGCTGTAAAATTGTCAAAGAATGTCTGAGGAGTAAGTGCTTTTGGCTTTTTTCCTTTGTTACCTCAGATGTTCAACATACATGTATGTGTAAGAATGTGTAATAACTAAGGCTGTCAAAGTTAAAGCTTTATTAACGCATTAACCCACAATTATTTTAACACTGCTATTTTTTAACCCAATATGAATGTAATTTTTTTTTTTTTTTTTTTTTTTTTTTTTATACCTGAGCTCTTGGGGGGCCACATCAAATGACGTGGCGGGCCGGATTTGGCCCGCGGGCCGTGAGTTTGACACCTATGACTTAGAGCCTCTGATCCATAACTGAATAAACAGTCATTTATATTAGAGGAGGATTTGGTTGGAACACTGTTTGAAACAGTAACGCTTTGTAAGTATCGGGGCCAAATACTTTTGTTAATACAGACACCATGACTTCAGTACAGAAACAAGCCTCCAGTCTCTCTGTCTTTAGAACGGTCTGTAGACAGACACCATGACTGACAGATAACACAAGCCTCCAGTCTCTCTCTTCAACCTAATTCCTTCCCCATGAGCTCATCTGTTGCCCTGTTTCCTCACAAATAGAAACACTTTCAAGTGCGGAAGAATGCAGAGGAATTTCTGTTGGTTACATGTGTGCAGCCACACAACTCACTGCCCAAACAGACACACAACTAGTGATTCACTGCCCAAACAGACACACAACTAGTGATTCACTGACTTTACAGACACACAACTAGTGTTTCACTGACCAAACAGACACACAACTAGTGATTCACTGCCCAAACAGACACACAACTAGTGATTCACTCCCAAACAGACACACAACTAGTGTTTCACTGACCTTACAGACACACAACTAGTGTTTCACTGACCAAACAGACACACAACTAGTGATTCACTGCCCAAACAGACACACAACTAGTGTTTCACTGCCCAAACAGACACACAACTAGTGATTCACTGCCCAAACAGACACACAACTAGTGATTCACTCCCAAACAGACACACAACTAGTGTTTCACTGACCTTACAGACACACAACTAGTGATTCACTGACCAAACAGACACACAACTAGTGATTCACTGCCCAAACAGACACACAACTAGTGTTTCACTGCCCAAACAGACACACAACTAGTGATTCACTGCCCACACAGACACATGCGGTGCGATGACAGTATCACCTCGCAGGACGGCACCAGACATAGACCATAAATAAATATATATGTACTGTAGTATTTATTCTCCTGTCATGCATTTCCAAACAAAATGGCGTGATGCCGTGACAAGGCTCATTGGCTGTGGTTGTCACTTGATTATAGTCACCTGCTGTTTGATTACATTCATCTCTGCCTACCAAGATTTCATTTAATTTCAAACCTTTATTTAAACTGGAAAGGCAACTGAGGTTTCCGTCATCAGTCACGTCAAGTGTACATACAGAGTTAAGCCAAAAAAGGCATATAAAATCACACAGCATATAAAATCATAACAATGTGACAAAGTAAGGATAACAATCATACCTTCCAAGCTGTTTTAAGAAATCTTATGTATAAATTCATCTGTCGGCTAAATGACTCTGGAAATGAGATAATTCTGGTTTTAACCTGTTAATCTGTAGACCGTTTTCGCCTAAAGGTTCATGCCTAAGTAAATGGAAGATTGCTCCACTTCTGCAAGGTCAATTTGCATGTTCTTGGTATCTAGGAACATCTAGGGACCTGGGGTATGTATTTCCAGTGTCAGAAATATTGTGTCTGTTACTAGGCTGAGTAAATTGTAATGAAGAAAAGGAGAATATGAATTATGATTTATGATTTTTGCATCTTTGATCATGTTAAATCTGCGGGGCACGAGAAAATGCTCACTGAGCTCATTCACCACCTTATTGAGATCATGTGTAAAATAAATCTAAGCAAATGAACTGCGGGAAGATGATTAAACAGAAGGATTTGTAGATACAGTAATTAATGATAATCGATTTTAATTATAAATTCATATTTGACCTTAAACTTGACCTTGACCTAATTATGGCCAAATCATACATCTATGGATAGGGAAATGCTCCTCTTTCCAATGGTAGGGTTGAATCTGGATTTAGTAATGTCCTTGTGGTTTTTACGATAATTAGCATTTTCTGATAAATTCGTATTTCCGATAAATCGTATAAAACATCGGTAAAAATGAAAATATACACTTTAACTACTGTTTTTGATAGGGTTATGGTCTTTACTCTTTACACTTTTTATTTTTTTTAACATTAACCTCTTAACATCCAAGGGCCCACATGTGGACGATTTTTGCCGACCTCTAGTGGCTCAGGTGTGCATTTATTTGAATACAATATATAGATGAAATTAAAGCCCTATTTGTTGCCTGTCGATTGCCCTTTCAGGTGACAAAATCCATTCAGCGGTTCTCGAGTTACATGCCGATATGTGAGGCGTGCCCCAAAGTACGCAAAAGTACACATTACCACCCCCGACTCCCGGGGCTCTAGCTCCGTCAATCATTTGGCGATCTTGAATATCTTTGAACAGGGTTGTAGCCAATGAGGGTGGCTTTCCAATGATACCCCATGATATGAAAATTGGGGATCTAATATGGTCTCTATTGATCGATTTATGATAAAGAAAAGCAGGGTCCCCCTATAGGGGGACCTTAAGGTCGGACATTAGGCTCAGTGCCACACGTTACCACTCATCGATGTGGAGACATTGGCACAGCTGTCTATTTGTGGGACGTTGATGTGTATTTTAAGTGATGTTATTTTTGCCTGTTGTGTGTAATTTTATATAGGTTGTGTATGTTTTATTTGTTTTATCTGGACCACGAGTCTGTATTAAAGTTTGATTGATTGATTGAATCAATTAAAACATGTACAACTTGACAAAGGTTGGAGATCAAGGTTTTAAACTCTGCAACAGAGGGGCGAATCTCAAGCTTTAAGAACGACTGGAGTTCATTCCATGAGCTAGAGGCATCATAGCAAAATGCAGATTTACCCTGTTCTGAGCAAACTCAGGGGACCAGCCAGTCACTAAAACGGGTTCCATAGGGGGCGGTTAGGTGGCCGAGCGGAGATTGCGTTCGTCACCAGCCCCGGAGCTGAGCTGGATTTGCCTGTTCGAATCCAGCTCACAGCTCCGGGGTTGTCACCAGCTTGGCTGGCCGTCTGCACTGATACAATTGGCTGTATCAGAGGGTGGGAGAAGCTGGCGGGGTGGGTCCGGGTCGTTGTAAACAGCGACTCCTACAGTTCGGTCGGGGCGCCTGCTAAGCGCGGATTGGACGTGAGGGGGATAGTGTGGTCCTCCCACACGCTACGCCCTCTCAATGAGAATCCGCGCTGCCAGGTGAAAAGAAGCGGTGATTGGCTGGACGTGTGTCGGAGGAAGCACGTGGTAGCCTCCACTCTCCCAGATGATCTGACTGTGGGGGGTAAGTGCGCAGCGACCAGGAAGGGACTGGGAATTGGCATACGACTAACATTGGGATGGGAGAAAAATCTGAGGAAAATGGAGGGGGAAAAAGACAAAAAAAAAAAAAAAAACGGGTTCCATAGGTTCCAAAATTCCATTCCAATAATGATGTAGTATAAGGAGGTAGCTTACCAATAATGCTGTAGTATAATAAGGAGGTAGCTTACCAATAATGATGTAGTATAAGGAGGTAGCTTACCAATAATGCTGTAGTATAATAAGGAGGTAGCTTACCAATAATGATGTAGTATAAGGAGGTAGTTTACCAATAATGATGTAGTATAAGGAGGCAGCTTACCAATAATGATGTAGTATAAGGAGGTAGTTTACCAATAATGATGTAGTATAAGGAGGTAGTTTACCAATAATGATGTAGTATAAGGAGGCAGCTTACAAATAATGATGTAGTATAAGGAGGTAGTTTACCAATAATGATGTAATATAAGGAGGTAGCTTACCAATAATGCTGTAGTATAAGGAGGTAGTTTACCAATAATGCTGTAGTATAAGGAGGTAGCTTACCAATAATGATGTAGTATAATAAGGAGGTAGCTTATCAATAATGCTGTAGTATAAGGAGGTAGCTTACCAATAATGATGTAGTATAAGGAGGTAGCTTACCAATAATGATGTAGTATAAGGAGGTAGCTTACAAATAATGATGTAGTATAAGGAGGTAGCTTACCAATAATGATGTAGTATAAGGAGGTAGCTTACAAATAATGATGTACTATAAGGAGGTAGCTTACCAATAATGATGTAGTATAAGGAGGTAGCTTACCAATAATGATGTAGTATAAGGAGGTAGCTTACCAATAATGATGTAGTATAAGGAGGTAGCTTACCAATAATGATGTAATATAAGGAGGTAGCTTACCAATAATGCTGTAGTATAAGGAGGTAGTTTACCAATAATGCTGTAGTATAAGGAGGTAGCTTACCAATAATGATGTAGTATAAGTCAAGTCAAGTCAAGTCAGTTTTATTTGTATAGCACGTTTACAAATGACTAACAGCCAAACCAAAGTGCTTCACAACATGATAAAAAACACATACAATGCAATAAAATACACTAGAAAAGAGGTAGAGTACAGTACAGTGCAAAGTGCAAAGTGCAAAGTGCAATAAAAGAGACAAGAAAATTTGATAAAAATGCAGAGTGACAGCTGACGTCATGTATAGATGCTGGGCTAGCTCTGGTCAAAGGCCAGGGAGAAGAGATGTGTTTTGAGCAAGGATTTAAAAACCTCCAGGCTCTGGGCAGATCTTATGTGGAGGGGGAGGCTGTTCCAGAGTCTGGGGGCAGCAGCAGCAAAGGCTCTATCTCCCCTGGTTTTTAGCCTGGTCCTAGGCACCTCCAGCAGCAGCTGGTCAGCAGACCTTAAGGCTCTGGATGGGGTGGGGTGATGTAGGAGCTCAGCTAGGTACGGTGGAGCCAGCCCGTGTAGTGCTTTAAAAACAGTCAGTAAAAGTTTAAGGAGGTA
>NC_140182.1:12573684-12627102 GCF_963971535.1 Notolepis coatsorum
TTCTGTGCTCGCCTTAAGACTCCGGTATCGCTTGCCTGACCGCAGCAGTTCAAAGAGGCAGTTGTTCGGGTGGCTCGAGTCCTTAATAATTATCTTAGCCTTCCCCTTGCACCGCTTGTTGTAAATGTTCTGGAGGGTGGGAAGCCCCCCTCCAATTGTGCGTTTGGCTGAACGTGTCACTCTTTGTAGTCTGCTACGGTCTTGTGCAGTGCTATTCCCAAACCAGGAGGTGATGTTGCCAGTCAGGATGCTCTCTATTGTACATGAGTAGAAGTTCCTAAGGATCTTCTGACTGACTTGGAACTTTCTTAGGCGCCTGAGGAAGTAGAGGCGTTGTCGTGCCTTCTTCACAACACTGTCAATGTGTGTGGTCCATGTCAAATCCTCGGATATGTGGGCTCCGAGGTACTTGAAACTGTTCACTCTCTCAACCGGTGCCCCGTTGATGCTGAGGGGGCTGTAGTCCTTGACCCCCGACCTCCTGAAGTCCACAATCATCTCTTTTGTTTTGCTGACGTTCAGGGAGAGGCAGTTCTCCTGACACCACTGTGATAGGTTCTCTACCTCTTCCAGGTAGGCCCTTTTGTCGTTGGCAGAGATCAGGCCCACCACTACTGTGTCATCAGCAAATTTGATGATGGTGTTGTTGTTCCGCTGTGCTACGCAGTCATGTGTGTACAGGGAGTAGAGGAGGGGGCTCAGAACACAGCCCTGGGGGGCCCCTATGTTGAGCGTGATGGATGAGGAGGTGCAGTTGCCTGCTCTTACCACCTGGGGTCTGCCCGTCAGGAAGTCCAAGACCCACTGGCAGAGGTCATAGTTCAAGCCCAGGTCCCTGAGCTTGGCTATGAGTTTGGAGGGGACTATGGTATTGAATGCTGAGCTGTAGTCGATGAACAGCATTCTCACATAGTTCCCCTGCCTCTTGTCCAGGTGTGATGCTGCTGTGTGCAGCACATGGGCTATGGCGTCCTCCGTGGACCTGTTGGGGCGATATGCAAATTGCAGAGGGTCCAGGTTGATGGGGAGGGAGGAACAGATGTAGCCCTTCACTAGCTTCTCAAAGCACTTCATGGCTATGGAGGTGAGGGCTACAGGGCGGTAGTCGTTGAGGCAAGCGGGCGTAGATTTTTTGGGTACAGGGATGATGGTGGACTTCTTCAGACAGGTGGGGATGACAGCCTGTTCCAAGGACAGGTTGAAGATGTCAGTGAATACCGGGGCCAGTTGGTCGGCACAGACTTTTAGGACGCGGCCGGGGATGCCGTCCGGTCCTGCTGCCTTCCTGATATTCACTTTTTTAAAGATCCGTCTCACCTCATGCTCTGTTACCCTGAACACTGAGTCTCCATCAGCAGACCCCGCCCCCCCATTGCCGTGGTTTGTAGGCTGGTGTTTTTATTCACAGCCTCAAACCTCGCATAGAAGGAATTGAGATAATTTGCTAAGGAGATGTCACTGTTCAGTTTGAGGGAGGTGCCTTTGTAATCTGTCATTGTTCTGAGGCCCTGCCACATGCCTCTAGAGTCAGCCTGTTCAAACTGAAGTTCAACTTTATCCCTGTAACGCCGTTTTGCCTCTATTACTGCTCTCCTGACGTTGTATCTTGCCATCTTGTGTTCTTCCATGTTGCCTGTCACCAGCCCGGTGTTGTATGCTGATGTGCGCACTTTCAGAGCCTCACGGACGGATTTGTCTACCCAGGGCTTTTGATTTGGGTAGATTTTAATTGTGGTGGAGGGGATTGTTTCTTCTACCAGAGTACAGACTTAGTCAAGCACCGTTTCAGTGTATTCGTTAATATTGGCTGTGTTATCACGGAATACACTCCAGTCTGTGCATTCAAGTGCAGCTTGGAGTGACTCCTCTGACGTCACGGTCCAACGCTTAACCTCTCGCGAGACCACCGGTGTTCGCTTGAGACTTTGTTTATACTTTGGCAAAAGAAAAATGGCGGCGTGATCGGACTTACCGAATGGACTAAGAGCCTGTGACTTGTACCCATTCTTAAATTGCGAGTATACATGGTCTAATATGTTCTCGCCTCTGGTGGGACAGGTCACATGCTGATAGAAATTCGGCAACACCTTTTTAAGACGCGCACTGTTGAAATCGCCCAGAACCACAATGGTAGCGTCAACGTTTGCTGTCTGGAGTTTGTTTACCTCGTCGTGAAGTTTTGAAAGTGCGGTCCCAGTGCTCGCGTGTGGTGGGATATACACTCCGATGAGTATGATGGACGTCAGCTCTCTCGGAAGAAAGAAGGGTCGACATTTGATCGCGATAAACTCCAGGTCTGGGGAGCAGTGGTTAGACAATTCCTTTGCGTTGCCTATATCGCACCACTCCTTGTTTATCATGAAGGCAATGCCGCCTCCCTTCGTCCTTAGTGACTCCGCCGTCCGGTCTTTGCGGAGGAAAAATAAGTGGTCTGCCGGTTCTATTGCATGATTCGGGACATCAGGAGACAGCCAAGTTTCTGTGAAACAGAGGACATTACAGTCCCGAATGTCCCTCTGGAATTGGATCCGTGCTCTGATGTCGTCCAGTTTATTTCCTATCGATTGCACATTGGCCAACAATATGCTGGGCAATGTGGTTCTGTGTCGTTTGGACCTCAGTCTGTTTCGGACCCCGGCTCTTTTTCCTCGTCGTCGCCTTGGCCACGGCCACAACAAAGAGTCTAGGCGGACCGGCTCTTCTTCCAAGTCGTCGCCTTGGCCATGGCCACAACAAAGGATCTCAGCGGGCCACTGCTGCTGTTCTGCAATCCGATCCAGAGAGCAATCCAATCGGTAAGTTTTCCTTAATCCAATGTCAATGATTGACTGACGGTCATACACATATAATGCACCAACAGTAGGTGCAAATAAAACTCTTAATACTATAAAAATTAACAAAAGAAAGCACAGTCTCGACGGAGCGATCAGAGAGGCAGCCGTTCGTTGCACACACAGTGAAACACACACAGTGCAACACACACACACACACAGTGAAACAAACACACACACACACACAGTGAAACACACACACAGTGCAACACACACAGTGCAACAATGCTTGTTATTCTTCACCTTGCTGTACCCTCCACCTCTGGGCAGGAGTTCAACCCTATGATCTACTTCACCATCAGTCCAACCTCCAACCACTCAGAGCTGTACCAGATCACACAGGAGGGGCTTCTCCTCACCAGGACCGACCAGCTCAAACCCAGACAGAGACATCTTCTACAGGTGAGTTTCAATGCTCCTATTACAGGTGAGTTTCAGACACTCCTATTACAGGCAGGGGTGCAGTGGTCATGCCACGCGGTACCACGCCGTTCCACCACTTTTCTTAGCAGGTGCACACAAAAATGCTTGACTCGTCATACCGTGTGCCAAGTACCGGTACTTAGCTGGCTACTTGTATTTGCATAACAATAGCATAACAATAGCATAACAAAGAACGAGAAGAGCAAAACCAAAATACAAGCCCTGTACCAATTGGTGGGGGTTTGCTTGAGCTGTGGAACCTCTCACTATGTGACAAATGGTCCCGACTGGAAGGATGAGACATTTCTTAAGTTGTGCTTCAGAAGGAAACTGTCCTTCTGTAAACTGTAAGTTACATTGTTAATTTAGTTTGTATTTACTTTTCTAGTTTAAGTTAATTCAATTAAAGAAATTGTAACTACAATAGTGTATCTACAATTACATTTAAAACATTGTTTGTTTTTCGACCATATCTGTTGACAATATAATTTCTTTATATGTTGAATGCTACATCCTGCTACCTTTTTCAGCTTCTCTATTTCAAGGCAATATTTACAAAAACGAAACTAAAACTAGTCATTTCCTATACAAACATGTTTCCTACTATTTATGCATAATAATCATTCACGCGAGGGAACATTTATGCACATGCGCGCGCGTGCACGTGACGTCATTTAAACAGAGTACAACCACTTCTGAAATTACCACTGCACCCCTGATTACAGGTGAGTTTCAGAGTCTAACGCTAGTATTTCACAAACCAGCTCAAACCAAAACAGAGACATGTTCTACAGGTGAGTTTCAGAGTGTAACGTTCCTATTACAGGTGAGTCTAATGCTAGTATTTCACAAAAAGCTTACAATTGGTAGAGATGTCGGTGATGATGATGTGATGACCTCATGCAGGTAGCAGCTGTGGATCAGGAGTCAGGCGATGCTGCCTTCACTACAGTGGTGGTGGACATCCTGCTATATGGAAAAACAAGTAAGAGACACACACACACAATGTACAGGTGATTAAACTGGTTATAAAATATATAAATTAGTACTACTGAGTAATAGTGCTAATCAGATGTATGTACAGAGTTGTAGTATTAACATGTACAGTGATACAGGTACGCTATGGTAGTAAGTCATACTGGCCAGAAGCGTAACTAGTAAGAGTATTACAGAGAGATGTGGATAGATATGTATACACTTGTAAGAATAAATATATATATACCGTATATACAGCATTATTGTACATGCTATCATACCAGTTATATGGGTTAAATGTAAATGTAAATATGCAGTGTATACATGTGTATATGTGTGTGTACCTTGCAGTCCCTCAGGGTCCAATAGGAAGGGAGCGTCTGCCAGACTGTGTATATGTGTGTGTACCTTGCAGTCCCTCAGGGTCCAATAGGAAGGGAGCGTCTGCCAGACTGTGTATATGTGTGTGTACCTTGCAGTCCCTCAGGGTCCAATAGCAAGGGATCTCCGTCTGTCCGGCTGTGCGGTTGGGAACGCGGTGGTTCTCAGCTTCCTGCTGACTGTGCTGATGGGCTTCGTCCTCTACGTGACGTCTTGGCTGATGAAGAGGCAGAAGGGTATGAAGGGCCCCCTGGAGAGAGGCTGCGTGGCGCAGGGCAAGCACCCCAACGTGGTGAGATGACTGACCTCTGACCTCTGTCTCCAAACACCCCAATTCTGAGTCTGTTGTGGGTTTTTTCTTCTAACTTTTGTAACCGGATTGTCGTCCCATTTATTCCTATATAGAGCTTACGATGGTTCCAACTGGTGAGTTATCAGTCTGTTCCCTCCACCGCGCCCTCCTGGTTCCCTGTTCGTTCCCTAAGCAGTGTGTATGTCTATTATGCTGCTCCTGCATCTCCCTTAGCGCTGTTTCTGTATCCATCACTGTGTTGTTTCTGTATCCATCACTGTGTTGTTTCTGTATCCATCACTGTGTTGTTTCTGTATCCATCACTGTGTTGTTTCTGTATCCATCACTGTGTTGTTTCTGTATCCATCACTGTGTTGTTTCTGTATCCATCACTGTGTTGTTTCTGTATCCATCACTGTGTTGTTTCTGTATCCATCACTGTGTTGTAGACAGGTTTCCTGTTCATAAACATACCATGTTCAGAAACCATGACACTCCCCTGACTAAAGGTATAATGGAGCTCTATGGAGAAACCATGACACTCCCCTGACTAAAGGTATAATGGAGCTCTATGGAGAAACCATGCCCTGACTAAAGGTACAATGGAGTTCTATGAAGAAACCATGACACTCCCCTGACTAAAGGTATAATGGAGCTCTATGGTGAAACCATGACACTCCCTTGACTAAAGGTATAATGGAGCTCTATGGAGAAACCATGACACTCCCCTGACTAAAGGTATAATGGAGCTCTATGGAGAAACCATGACACTCCCCTGACTAAAGGTATAATGGAGCTCTATGGAGAAACCATGACACTCCCCTGACTAAAGGTATAATGGAGCTCTATGGAGAAACCATGACACTCCCCTGACTAAAGGTATAATGGAGCTCTATGGAGAAACCATGCCCTGACTAAAGGTATAATGGAGCTCTATGAAGAAACCAAGACACTCCCCTGACTAAAGGTATAATGGAGCTCTATGGAGAAACCATGACACTCCCCTGACTAAAGGTATAATGGAGCTCTATGGAGAAACCATGACACTCCCCTGACTAAAGGTATAATGGAGCTCTATGGAGAAACCATGACACTCCCCTGACTAAAGGTATAATGGAGCTCTATGGAGAAACCATGACACTCCCCTGACTAAAGGTATAATGGAGCTCTATGGATAAACCATGCCCTGACTAAAGGTATAATGGAGCTCTATGAAGAAACCAAGACACTCCCCTGACTAAAGGTATAATGGAGCTCTATGGAGAAACCATGACACTCCCCTGACTAAAGGTATAATGGAGCTCTATGGAGAAACCATGACACTCCCCTGACTAAAGGTATAATGGAGCTCTATGGAGAAACCATGACACTCCCCTGACTAAAGGTATAATGGAGCTCTATGGAGAAACCATGACACTCCCCTGACTAAAGGTATAATGGAGCTCTATGGAGAAACCATGACACTCCCCTGACTAAAGGTATAATGGAGCTCTATGGAGAAACCATGCCCTGACTAAAGGTATAATGGAGCTCTATGAAGAAACCAAGACACTCCCCTGACTAAAGGTATAATGGAGCTCTATGGAGAAACCATGACACTCCCCTGACTAAAGGTATAATGGAGCTCTATGGAGAAACCATGACACTCCCCTGACTAAAGGTATAATGGAGCTATATGGAGAAACCATGACACTCCCCTGACTAAAGGTATAATGGAGCTCTATGGAGAAACCATGACACTCCCCTGACTAAAGGTATAATGGAGCTCTATGAAGAAACCATGACACTCCCCTGACTAAAGGTATAATGGAGCTCTATGGAGAAACCATGACACTCCCCTGACTAAAGGTATAATGGAGCTCTATGGAGAAACCATGGCAACTCCCCTGAGTAAAAGTAATTTTAAAGTCTTTCACCTTTTACATATCTAGCTTTGGCATGGATTGATTGTTTAGATCACTAACATGGCTAATAAATGCAAATATATTGTAGTCTATATAATCCTGTTGTTCCTTTTTGCCTCCTTGATGCTGATGTGGACCAGAAACCTGTCTATATAGCAGCTTGAGAAGCATCTTAAGGAGATGGTTCTAGTTCCTGCTTAACAAAGTATTTTATAATCCATGCTGTTGCTACGTAGCTCCGGCTAGTTGATTGATTGATTGTTAGCTCTGGCTAGTCAGCTCCGGCTAATTAGCCACAAATTGATGTGAAGCAGACATGTATTCTGTGTAAATGTGTGCACTGTGGAGTAGATTTCAGTGAGCTTCAGTACAGAAATGGGCTTGACCCCATTGACTTTGTATTCGTTTGTGGCTTACTATCCTTTTAAAAGGTCATGTATTGTAGTCCTTTTCAACAAGTTAAATATGTCTTTGAGGTGGTCCCCTAAACACAAATACAAGATTATGCATTCTAGCAGCCTCTATATCTGTTTCAGTCCTGTTCTCATTATAGCAGCCTCTATACCCCTGTTCCAGTCCTGTTCTCATATCAGCCTCTATACCCCTGTTCCAGTCCTGTTCTCATTCTATCAGCCTCTATACCCCTGTTCCAGTCCTGTTCTCATTCTATCAGCCTCTATACCTTTCCGTTTCAGTCCTGTTCTCATTATAGCAGCCTCTATACCCCTGTTCCAGTCCTGTTCTCATTCTATCAGCCTCTATACCCCTGTTCCAGTCCTGTTCTCATTCTATCAGCCTTTATACCTTTCCGTTTCAGTCCTGTTCTCATTATAGCAGCCTCTATACCTCTGTTTCAGTCCTGTTCTCATTATAGCAGCCTCTATACATCTCTGTTTCAGTCCTGTTCTCATTCTAGCAGCCTCTATACTTCTGTTTCAGTCCTGTTCTCATTCTAGCAGCCTCTGTACCTCTGTTTCAGTCCTGTTGTCATTCTAGCTGCCTCTATTATACATCTCTGTTTCAGTCCTGTTCTCATTCTAGCAGCCTCTATCTGTTTCAGTCCTGTTCTCATTCTAGCAGCCTCTATACCTCTCTGTTTCAGTCCTGTTCTCAACAGGCTGTTTCTGTGTCTGTAATAAGCAAGGCACCTTGATCCTACAAATACGATAATTATCGTACATCTAGCAATGCTGTATGAGTCTGTAATTCAGATAAAACTGTCAAACTATGTGATGCAGATCAAATATGACTCAAGATCAATATCATATCACATGGTCATGATCACATCAAACTTACCACTAAAAATGTTGTCAGAAACACATTTTAGGTTAAACTTTGGGTAGAAAATAGAACATTTATGAGCGTTTTTACACGCATTTTTCAGATGCACACGCTAGTCAAGGACCCATATTATGCAATTTCTTATTGCAATGAGCTTTTTAGTGTGACATCACATAAAGATGGAAATCCAAATGACTCATTCAAAGGCACCGTTTCTGAATATAGTGCCGGGTGCAAAATCTGACCAGGTCGTCTTATTCTACAGTGTCAGTAGTAGTTAGGAGGCATGTATGTGCACAAGCACTTTCTCCACAATATGAGACCTTTAACACATCCAGTGCCATTCACGGATAAACACGTGTCTGGCGCCCGACGGTTGAATGCCCTTTCATGCATGCATGATGAAACATAATACAGATAATCTAGCGTTGATTTCAGATTGATTGTCGATCCAAGCGAGGAATGGCACGCTTCCTAATGAAATGCAATAAAACGCTGTTTAGCAGCGTTTCCTGGGATTACACAGAATTACTCTAAAACTATACTCATATTCACCACGATATAAAACGGGAATGTATTGATGAAAAAAGTATCTGTTTTTTGCATCTTGACCAGAAGAAACTCAATGACAATCGACTATAGTATTAGATCCATAGCTATAATATTTAATATAGTGTCGTATATTCTAATCAATATCTAAGGTTATTTACAGTACAATGAGGTTGCTACCTGGAAAGGAAGAAGGATCATAATGGTAGACTGGTCTTCTCTACTGAGTGGAGAAATAAACTGTGCAGCCCAGACAATAGAGCTATAGTTCAAAACTAATTTGATTTATTTTGCCAAAGGGCTCAGAGTGAATTAGAAGGTTGTTGTTTACATACAAGGATTATTTCATATTACATCAAAACATGTTGTACAAAGGATTAATAAGGTTTGCACATTAAACCCAGCCTGTACATAAAACAGTAGTCATGTTAACATCAATGAAATAGAGAATCTTACTGAGCATTACACATGAGTAAATCTGGTCGACAGATAAGGGATCTGTATTACTCTAACCTAAACAACAATGGTTTTTCCCATGATTTACTCACATGCAAGACAACAGCATTCTTCTGGATGGGCGGTGGTAGAGACGCAGATCCTAGGGGGTCTGGCCTGTCTCTCTAAACATGCGTTCACTGTTATATACTCTGATCTCAACCAATCCTAGCACATTCTAATAATACGTTTGGTCCAATTAGGTTTGTCTTCTGGGGGCGGTCCGCCCCCCTGTCTTCTTCTTGTCGTGTGTTCTTCCAGTATCAACAGAGGGGGGGTCTTCATGTGGCCCCCCTCCTTTGGGCTGTGGCCTTCTCAGTTGGACTGAGGCCTGTGTCTCCTCTGAATGCATCAAACACTTCAACATTCCTTCGTGTACCATTTTGATTTTCCCATATATATGGTTTGTGTAATGAATCTATGGACTATCTAGCATTAACCCAATGTGGAGTTTGTCTATATTTTAATACCAGATTTCCTATATAAAGTATCACAAGCCTGCTTTTTCCAGACTGAATTTATAGTTCTAAGGTTTAGGTTCTAGCAAGCTTTACAACCTGAGTGAAATAGCATTATTACTTAAATAACCAGTTTGACATTCTAAATGATATTCAAATACCTTTTATCTACTAAGTCAGTTTAATTAATATGATCTTGTTTGTGAATTAGTTTCCATATAGCTTAAGCTATTCTCAGAAGCAGTTTAGGTCTGTAATCAGACCTCTGTTTCTCTGCCTGTAATCTGTTAGGTGTGGCTACATTTACATACAGTCGTCAGTCACACGAGTGGGGGTTGCGTGGCTGTTTCCTTCTGTTCTAAGCAGTTGAGTACATTTGCTAGTGTGGGGGTTTGAAATGACTATTCCTGGAACACCAATATCACTCCTTACAGTACTGAAAACCCATTCTGCTGTTGAAAGGGTACACCTGGCTTTTTTGCATTATGGTTTTCTAATTATACACATTTTTGTTATGAAATACACAGTCAAGGATACCACAGGTCCTCCCTTTGACAATTAATATTGTCATAAACCAGTATATTGACTTGATTTCATACAGGCTAACCATACAACATTCTTCACATTAAAAATAAAAATCATAAATTGTTCCAATTTTTCTCAATTTTCATTATTCTTTGGTACATATCATCAATGGGCTTTTGATTCTCAGGGCTCATAGCCAGAGGCCTACTTTTTCTTTTTAAACAAAAACTTTGAATATGCTAAAAACAATTAAAAATAATTTTAATCTAAAAATCACAAATTTAATACCCAGTATTCTTAATCTACAGAAAAGTTTTTCCAACCTCTTAGATGATCTGGTTGAGAGAAAACATACATTAGTATCACAATATTTTCACTTTACATTCGTTCTCTGAAATAATATTTTCTTGCTAATTTTTCTTAAAATAGTTCAATCATATTTGCATAATTCATCAATTGCGCTTCTCATCTATCCTCCCCCCTTATGACCAACCCTGGTCATACAATCTCACCACCTTGGTCTCCACAGCTTCAGTCGGGCAGGGAAGGCACAAACACCCAAGGAATTTTTTTTTCACTATCTATTCTAGCGTCTAACTTCCTAATCTATGTGTATGTCCTTACCTATCCCTGCGTTGTGTCTTAATCTATCCGCCCTTTGTCTGTGCGTCCTACCAAATCAAATGTGCACAAAACAAACATCAGTAGCTCCGTTCAGTTATTTCTCTGTTCCCCACAGCCCCAACCAAAACTTCACAATTCCCAGAGGATCTTGCTCACACGTAGCCTGCTCAGCCCTCAGACCGGCTCCACACCCCTGCAGCCATGTTTCAGGCCAGGTTACATGACTCAGGTCCAGCCATCTTTTTGTCCCATGACCACCTGTTGCAGACGGTTCTCATTAGCCTGGACATTTTTCCAAAACCTGCGTACCACATCTGTTCACATAAATTCAACCTGGCCCCCCCCCTCAGGGGGTTTCGTAGCGGCCGGGGGTTTCCGTACACAAGAATCCTCTGTCCCCTCTTTGGTAATTACCACTATTGGACTGAAAAAAACAGGAAACAAACTGAAGTCCCACTTTACTGTGCCGCATATTTCTAATGTAATGTATGATCATGTGTCCTCTGGGTTGTTCTGCATTCCCTCCCTTACCGAGCTGTGAGGAGACAAAAGCACAATGCAAATTCTGATCACATCCATTTAACATACTTGCAAGAGAAGCCATTTTGACAAATCCACACAAATGTGAAAATGAACTACTTAGCTCTCTGGACATCCTGTCCTCGACGTCACACAGCTGCACCAGTCCTCCCCCACCAGATCATGAAAAGATAGTGCAAATACAAAAGAAAAAGAAATTAACCTAAGCCATATATCTCAATAAACACACACCAATCTGTTGTGCGGCATCCCCCCTTATGAAATATCCACGCATATTTAAAAACGTTAAACGGAATAAAAATAACAAACATAAAACCCATCTACTCAGCTCTCTTAGAAAGAAAATAAATCTAAAATGTTTTATTCAATACATCATCCATACGTATACTGAGTTCTCAAGCAGTGACTTTAACAGACATTCAAAAGAAATCAAATCAAATGAAATAAATAAAACCACACACCCTTTAAAATAAGAAACAAAATAAACTCTGTCATTCAAACAAATGATATGAAACAAAATAAACTCTTTCATTCAAACAAATGATATGAAACTAAATAAACTCTTTCATTCAAACAAATGATATGAAACAAAATAAACTCTTTCATTCAAACAAATGATATGAAACAAAATAAACTCTTTCATTCAAACAAATGATACCAAATGATAAGCGATAATAATTCCAGTTCTATTTTTTATAAACCAAGTGTTTTGATATCCTTCTTATTCTGTTAGACAAGCCAACATTCCTACTATATATTCAACAAATACTAAATGTGGTCTGCTGGTCCTCACAGCTGGTATTTGATCTTTAGGCCTTCACCAGATAACAGAATCGTGTTACGACCTGCCGGTTTTCTGGCCACAGTCCTACTACATATTACCTAATGCTTTGATTATTTACGACTTGCTATCAACAGCCTCAATCACTCACTGAAATCAACAGACATAGACAAAAACAGACAACTCAAATCATCCACAGATTACTAGGTAAACACTCAAAGACAAAACCATTCACGCTTGTTTCACTCATGCAAACAAAAACTGTCATTCCACATACATCACTAAACCACAACATAACATAACTCATTAGTCTCCATTCAATTTTACAAACAATTTGTTAGTTGTTCTTCCTCCTCCCTTTCCTGCTCTCAACTTCAGGCTAATAAAGTCTACTCTTCACTCCTGCTCCTCTTCCCTCACTTCCTACGAAAGGTCTAGTACCCCTTCTCCACCTAAAGTCACCCCGGCCTACTAGAACCGCGATAACCTCAGGCTATTCCTTCAATCAAATAGTCAGCCATATTCAACGTAATAACCACATCTGAACTGGCTCCTATTGAATTATCTCACTCACACTCCAACTGCCTCCTGAATTAGCTCCCCTTTCTCCACTTCCTGTCACCCTCTATGTCCAGCATGCTCACGTCTCGTGTCCCTGTTGTAAAAATACCTCTACTGTTATCTTTCACCAACTGCCCTCTGCAATCTTCACCTCTGACCCCTACTCCTTATCTGGCTGTAACAGTGATCATAAACAACAGGTTTACCCAAATTGCTATCTATAAAACAACAGATGGACCCCATCCCCTTTTGCATAAACCCCCCTTGGCATAAAGGCCCTATCTACTCCCTCCGTGAATATAGGCTCCCTGTAAATCATCAAAGGGTTAATCACACATTCCTGTACTTCTAGGGAGAAGGCTAATCCCCCTCCCCAGAGTTAAAATTAACATACATTTGCCTGTTTCAGTCAAACCTACAGACAATAACACTTATCTTAACCACAGTGAAACTATGGAATGAAAGCTAATTTTTACAATTATTGTAAACACAATAATTTATCAAAAAATTGTCATCACTGCAATAAACTTGTACTCCAGCTCAGCAAGCCTCTTTTCTATAAATTATTCTTCCTCATTAGTCAGAGGCCTGCATCAAGCATTAATATACACATTAGCCTATGCCAATCAACAGTGTTTTAAAGATTTAACAATCTAAAACAAGCATAAACACAACATCACTTATCTATACTAAAACATCTTTCAAAACAATTGCACAACCTAAACAGATTTAAAAATTACAATTTAACACAACATTATTCAAGTAATTTTACAAACACAAACATTTCATCAAAGGCCACTCGTTTAAGAAATAAAACAATTTTTTCCATACAAACTCCCAGAAGTGGTTTCAAATGTGCCAAGCCTAAATTGTTTTAAGCCAGGTCTGCCCGGGAATGATACTCTGTACACATGTGATATTTGATCCTACTGCAGTTGCATTAAGTCAGTGCTTCTCAAACTTTTTCTGTCAGGCCCGCCTTTGGCGGACCAAAATATTTTGGGCCCCCCCCTCGCCCCAACAAAATAGTCATGAAATGGGCCATGTTTAAATTTATTGAAATAACACCAATATCGTGACCTTTCAAATTGGCCCTATATTTTGTTTTCATAGCTGTCATGGATGAAAAGCCAGCTTCACACAGATACTGTATGTGGTGCTGAATGGTATCAACACCTTAACTGCTGCATCATGAGATACTTGGTGGGCCATGAGATGAGATACTTGGTACTCAGCACCACACTCTGAAACTAGCTCTCTAGGTGGTATCAGATGAGATTTCAAATAGTTCTTCCAAGAGTTTGGATGGAGATGTGTCAGGAAGCTTTGTCTCAATGTTGTCTGTAAAGTTTTTTTTTATCCAGAGTAACTTGGTGATCCTTTTCTGTGTTTTATTAAATAATGATTTTCAGATTTTGAGAAATGGTATTTTCATGGAGAACAGTGCAGCTGCAACAGATAGCACTTTAGTGATAATTTTCTGTAATCCAAATTATTATTTTTTTTTCTTATTTTTTTAATAAATCTCAAGGCCCCCCCTGTCATGCCTCTGCGCCCCCCCTGGGGGGCACGCCCCCCACTTTGAGAAACACTGCATTAAGTCATATAATGCAAGCAACATGTAAGTCTAGTGTAGAGCACTTTAGCTACTCTCAAACCTACCCCCCTTGGTAAGGACTTACTTGAGTAAAACAACACATTGCTTACTTGACAGACCTAATGTATATATATTGTTCCCATTATTAATGATACATTTACCCATAGTAGCTAAATTGTGAGTCTAACTAGATACAAGCAACGTATTCATTCTCTACTGATACACTCACTGCAATGTTTTGCAATGTAACCCCCAACGATTTTCTCATAACCATGTCCCCCAATTTTGACTATCCTCCCCTAACCTAATCCCACACATGTACACATCCTCCCCCTGCCTACACAAAACGTGTAGTAACACAACCTGTAGTAAACACAAACACAAACGGACCCACTTCCAGAATACATATATAACACAGCAAAAATATACACTCCACTTCCTCCGCCATTACGCAACGGAACAAGACGATAAAAAAACTACAACTAAAATGGCCACTACGGCGCTTCCTGTCAAATTCGGAAGTTCAAAATGGCCACTACGGCGCTTCCTGTCAAACCCGGAAGTTGTTCTCTGCTAGCCCGCCGCTGGTGGTCACACGTTGCATAATGCTATACAGTCTCTACACAAAACACCGTCAACTGTCTCCAGTATAACGCAACCCTACGTCACACGTAGTACAAAATATAATAACGTACGTTCATACAACATGAAAAGAATCATCTGTACACTGCACATCAGCATCGTTAGCACAGTTAGCTTATTAGCCCTGTTAGCTTAGCTTAGCATAGGTAGCTTAGCTTAGCTTAGCTGTAATAGACAGCTCCCCTTTTCCCAAGGGAGCACCGCGGTGCTCTCGCACAGAGCCATACAACATTACAACCGAAGCGTCCTACTTTTGCAAACATCTCTCAATCAACGTTATTATTAAACAATCGCTTTACGCCCCAATATCCCTTATCTACCGCCACCACGCCGCTTCTAATCATAACATTGCACGAGCCCTTATCACGGCGTTACCCCACAAACGCTCATACCAGCTAAGTAGCTAGCCAGCATTATTCCTCTCCTCATGTGAGGGTTCAACACTTCCTGGGATCCACGCATTATGTGATGTTCCTACATGCGTTCAAGATCCGCGCATCCATCCAGTTCAACGCTAACCGGTCGGATAACAATTACACGCGCATCCCGCCACGAGAACTATATAACAGTATTTTTGTAAAATCATACATACACGCATTCATTCATAAGTACTAAACCCATTTACCCACAGCTAACATGCTTACACACAAACTCCCATTCATAAGTGCTCACTTATTTCACTGAAATGTCCAACAACAACAACATCATTTCCTCCTCCTTATCATCTCAGCCGGCCAGCTTTAACTTCTACACACAACACGAGCCGTACAGATTCAGCGGTCATAAACACCTCAGGCAAAACGGCCCTTTTGAAGGATAACTACACAAAATTTTTTGAAACATAGGGGAATTCGGACGTGAACCCAAACGTCACATTTACCATCGTCTGTAAGCTGTATATTGCTCGTATGCAGCCCACAACATCCCGATAATTATATTCCCATTCCTCCCCCAGTCACACTTACCCCTGTTCTGAGCAAAATGCAAAGCAGGGTCAAAAACACTATCATACGCACCACTCGGTGTCTCGCATAATAGCAAACCGCTTACCTGATTCTAAATATTAGACATTTCCGTCGCTGTCTCATACGCTCGGCGGCACTCGATTATCCCAAAAATTGTAACTCCCTCGGCACCAATCTATTTCGTCTCGTCGCTACTGACCATTGTTCAATAAAAGGTATGTAACAACATACTATTGCACCATTTCCTCCACATCTCTCAGCCCGCCTGAGCTTGGCAGGAGACAGATAACGAGGACCTGGTCAAATTAAGTTCCTTCCATTAATACAACCATCATTAGGTGTGAGTCCATCCGCCTCATTCTCCAGGAGTTTGGACAGCCATACTCATCTATATGTGTTCGCCATCATTCTTGATCCAAACGCAAGCTTGATTTCGAACCCATTTACATCTAAATGTACTCTTTATAGCCCCGTATTGATTCACGACACGTTCAACGGCCGCAATTATCAAACAGTACTATAACCCCACACTATTCCCTAATCCATACTGTAGCATTTCCACACAATATTGGGTTGTATTATTAATCAAGCACCTTTCTCTCCTCTCTTTCCTCAGTGCTTCCAATATCTTCTTGAAAGCACGTTCCTGGTCACTTTAATATCTACTCTCCCATCTAGAAGCACGTTCCTGGTCTCTTAAACTTCTGTGCGTCCATAGAGAAACACGGTCCTGAGCTTAAACTTCTGTGCCCCTATTTAGCAGCACGGTATTGAACTTAACTTCTGTGCTTCTGTCCAGGATCGCAGTTCTGAGCTTAACTTAAACATCTGTGCTCCATCTAGATTCCGTCCCTTCCGCCAAAACCAGAGTCAACCCTATTGTAGCTGAGGGGTACAATTCCCTGACTGTATTGTTAGATATGATATTTAATACCACTACCTCATGTACTTTAACTTCTGGCCACCCAGTACAAGATATAAGTATGATGAACACTTTCCCACCTGATGAAACGAACCAACACAAATGTACCAAATCGAATATTTAATACAGCAAAAGGTGTATACAACATTCACTTAATTACATTTATGATTTGAAATATTGAATATGCACTTTTATGGCAAATTAGTATTCGTAGGTAAATCAACATTGAATGTCCAATCTCTGGTTGCGCAGGGAGTAAGTATACAACCTGGAATATTTAGGAAACGATAGCGATGGCACTTAAATGATTATAGCTGGATACACTAAGGGGGGGGGGGGGGTCCCGCTGGTTGTAAGACAGTAGGAGGGGGGGGTTAGAGAAGCCGCTGGCGGTATCCCATCTGGCCGACGGTGTCTTGGGAGAATCCAAAGTCTTGGACACAGTGCCCACAGAACCTCGGGCCGCAGACGAATACAGCTGGACCCTCTGTGGAACGGTATCTGCCGGTCCACAACGGAGAGACGTGGTGCGACCTCACGTGTAGAGCGCCGCCTCACCTGGAGTCCTCTCCGGGGGGTAATTCCAACACTCGGCAGTGTTGGCCTTTATCCATGGAATAATCAAAGCACACAAAGCATAATCCAAGAGCCGTGGAAGGCTCGCCGTCGTCGGGGTAGAGTAATCCAATATACAGGTCCAGTCGCTCTTGACCCGGAGCTCCTCGGATGCAATCACCACTAGGGGTCTGACCAGCCTGGATAAGCGTCCAGATAACGTCAGGAACGATGGGGGTGCTGATAACTGTAGAACTCTAACCGAACGATGCACCATACATAAATAGACTATTATTAGCTTAATAGAATACGTCCAACTCGACGGTATGGTGCCAAACTATGACCATTCAACTATTAATCTACACGATGTCTCAATGCCTATTCTGGGCCAAGTAGGCCTTACTACACCGCACGTGCGTCGTGGGGAGGCTTTTGCGTCTGTCACTCTGTTGGAGGGTAAAGAACTGGACTAAAAGGAAAGTTCTACTTTACGAGCGCCATATATATATGCGCTATGAACAAATAGTACCATTCGTATTTCGCCCGGCATATTACTGCGCGGAACCGGGGGTTGCCTCGACATGTTAGGCGGCACGATTGAACTTGGACCTAGGGGGTATGGCAACCTGGCGCCAGGTTCTCGTCCAATGGTAGAATGAAACTATTATGGGCTGTTTAGTAGAAACGGGGATATTCAATGCATATTGTACAAGGAATATACAGGGGATATCAAACGATATACAAATACAATTAAATATATATATATAAATAAATATACATATTCGGTTTAATCTGATCCTTCACAACAGCCGCCCCCTAATTAGTCCCACCTAATTAGCTAAGCAGAGACAGATTAACCGCACTGTCTTCCACTCAAGGTCCGCTGTAAGGGTCAGTCAACTCACAAAGTCATAGGGTCATGGTCATCATCGATAGTATCTGGGAGTCAGGGCAGTTCTATGAGCCTCGCCACGGGACGTGTGTAGGTGCGCCCTTGGACGAGTACTTCAGCTGCTCGGACCTTGCCATCGGCACCGGTGATCACTTTGCTTACGCGGCCAGCCGGCCACATAGCTCTGGGGAGTGACTGGTCAACTATCATGACGACTGTTCCTTCTGTCAAGTTGTCTCTCTCTTTTACCCACTTCTGGCGGGTCTGTAGAGACGGTAGGTAGTGAAGTAGGAAGCTGCTCCAAAACTTGTCAGCTAGTACTTGGCTGTACCTCCACATTCTTCGGCCGTTCGCTTCTTCGGGCCTGTACATTGTCTGGGGTAGCGCGGGGTCCAGCCGCCCCATTAGGAGTGTGTTGGGGGTGACTGGGTCGACATCTGCTACATCACTGGAGACGTAACCGAGGGGCTTTGAGTTCAATACTCCCTCGATCTCCGTGAGGACTGTCATTAGGACTTCCTCTGCCACAGTCTGGGCTCCGAGTATGGCATACAGGGCTGTCTTTATAGAACGTACTTCTCGTTCCCAGGTTCCACCGAAGTGGGGTGCGTTCGGGGGATTAAACTGGAAGTCAATCTGGGCTGGAGCGAGGTGGGTCTTAAGTTCTGGGCCCATAGCTTGGAAGCTCTCTCTCAGCTCTCTTTCTCCGCCTTTGAAGTTGGTCCCGTGATCGGACAACAATGTAGACGGTTGTCCTTTCCGTGATATGAATCTCCGGAAGGCCATAAGGAATGAGTCTGTGCTCATGGTCGGAAGGAGCTCGATATGTATCGCTCTGGTGGTCATGCATTTGAATACAATACCCCACCGCTTCTCGGTGCCTCTTCCTCTCTTTATATACAACGGGCCAAAACAGTCCATGCCTGTGGAGTGGAATGGCTTGTCGCCGATTCGGAGGCGACAGGGGGGTAGGTCAGCCATCCGTGGTATGCTGGGCTGTGCGCGCCACTTACGGCAGTCTAGACAGGTTCGCTGGAAGCGCCGTACTGCTTCTCTCCCTTGCAATATCCAATAACGACGTCTGATCTCCGCGAAGACTCTCTCTGCTCCTGCGTGGTGCACATCCTCGTCGTATTTCTTTATGATCAGCTCTGTGACCTTGTGTCGGCTGTTCAAGACGATCGGGTGCTTAATGTCATCTGGTAGATCGGGGGCTCTCCGCAGGCGACCACCCACTCTGATGAGATTATGTGCGTCACTCTCTGGTGCCAGGTGAATCAGTCTGCTGTCTGATGGGACGGGGTTTCCTCCCTGTAGACAGTCTAGCTCATCGGGGAACGAGTCTCTCTGGGCTCGTTGTAGTAGAAGAAGTTCTGCTTCTTCGTAGTCAGCTGCTGACATGTCAGTGGTGGACTGAATCTCTGGGTGGTGCCGCAGGAATGTTCTTTGTTGCGCACTCTCTAGGGTAATGCAGTCATCTATGTTCGGGTCTGTGGAGGCGACAGTGCTCAGTCCACAGAACATAGGCTTCTTGTTCTCAGCCTCCTCGCTACTTGCTTCCCTCGGGGTGGGCGTAGGCCAATCTCCTTCCGGGAGCTGGAGGAATGCTGGTCCGTCACTGTAGATGTTGCGACGGGTTAGGTCATCCAGGGACATTCCCCGGGTGATGACGTCAGCTGGGTTGTGTTTGGTATCCACATACCTCCAGCTTGCTTCTTCTGTTAATTCTTGAATCTCGGTGACTCTGACTCCCACGAAGACTTTGTATCTGCATGAATCAGACTTAATCCATGTGAGTACTGTCGTGGAATCTGACCACAAGATTGTTCTATGCACCGGAATGGTGAGTTCACGTTGGATTAACGTGGCTAGATGCGCTCCTGCGAGGGCTGCGCAGAGCTCTAGACGTGGGATAGATTGTTGCTTACGTGGGGCTATTCTTGAGCGGGCCAGTATGAAAGCAGTGTGTATCTCTCCTCCCATCTTTTGGGCACGCAAATAGGCAACCGATCCGTAGGCTACTTCGGAGGCGTCGCTGAAGACGTGTAGCTCAATCTCGCATGTCTCTGGCCTCACTGTGGATGGGAAGTAGCTGCGGCGTATATTGACACCTGGGAGTGAGCGGAGTTCCGTCTCCCACTCTCTCCATGTTGAGGCAAGGTGTGCGGGTATTGGGTTGTCCCAGCCCTGGTCCTTGTCCCATAGTGCTCGTACAATCATCTTTGCCCTGGTGGTGTAAGGTAGAATACATCCCAACGGGTCATATTGTCTGGCGAGTGTTCTGTACACACTCCGTCTGGTGGTCGGTATCGCCGCTGACCTTCCTTGCTCTGGAGCCAAGGGTTTGTGTCTATAGTGGAGCGAGTCTGTTTTGAAGCGCCAGACTAATCCTAGTGTCATTTCTTGGGCTTCTCCTGGGATTGTCGCCATCCAGGTCTCGCTGCTGGCAGCCTTGTCTGCGGAGGAGAGGCTGCGCAATACGTGCGGGTCACTGCTGGCCCACTGCCTGAGATCAAAGCCTCCTTTGATTAGGGAGGCGCGTAACTTGATTAGGAGAGCCTCGGCTTCTTCTTGAGTCGAGACGCTTTGTAGACAGTTGTCCATGTAGAAACTGTTCTTCACACTGTGTTGGACCTCTTCATCTGCTGCTGGGTCCTCTGTGACGTGTTTCTGTAGTGCAAATGTAGCACAGCACGGGCTGCATGTGGTTCCGAAGGGGAGTACTTCCCACTGGTAGATGGATGGGTTCTCATCTCCGATCTTCTCTCTCCATAGGAACCGTAGCAGAGGCTTGTCCTCCTCTACTAGTCTCACCTGCAAGAACATCCCTTTGATATCCCCGCTTATAGCCACCTTGTCCTGGCGGAAGCGCAGTAGCACGCCTAGTAGGGAGGGGCCGAGTGTGGGGCCGGGCAAGAGCTCTTTATTCAGATTTTGGGATCCGATCTGGTAGCTGCAGTTAAACACAATGCGATCCTTGCCATTGTGATGGACCTTGTGATGCGGCACGTACCATGATTCGGTCGTCTGATCGGCCTCTTTAATGTCAATCTTTGTTACGTGTCCCGCTGTGATTAGCTTCTCAATCTCAGCTCGGTACACACTCTGTTGAGCGGGGTCTTTGGCTAGGCGCCGCTCTGTGTTCAGTAGATAGCGCTCCGTGGCGTCTTTCTTTGCGTGAAAGGGGGGCATTCCCTCTCGCCTCAGGAGTGGAGTTGCGTATCTCATCACTCCGCCGACTGTGACTCTCTTTGTCCCCTGCTCGAGTAGGTGGATGGCGTAAATGTCTTCTTTAGAGCGAATGTCTTTCTTTCCGTTCTTAAAGGGCATTGTCTCTAGGGTCCATAGCCTCTCGACATGCTGCAGGAGAGTGGTGTCCTCTTCTGTCGTTCTGGAGTGGAAGCAGCTAGTGGCTGCGGTTCGGTTGAGAGATTTAGCGAGGGGGCCTTGTAATGTCCATCCTAGGCGGGTCTCGACTGCTGCAGGACAGCCTCGGGGGCCTGTATGGACCCGGTCAATCGGGACTATGAGTTCTGCATGGTCGGAGCCTATCAACAGGGTCGGGGTAGCGCCGTCTATGAGCGGGATAGGTAATTGGCGCAGGTGCACATATTTATCCATCAACTTGGTGACAGGGTAGGTGTACTGCGAGAGTCCTATTTCTTGGCTGGTGAAAGCATTTGTGATCTTGTACCGTCGCTCTGGCTGCCCGTTGGCTGCGATAGTGAAGGAGACATTCTCGCCCTTTATCGTCTTTAAATCTCTTCTTATTGTCCGAATCGTCATTTCGTTCTTGCTCCCCCGCAGTCCCAGCTGAGTCGCAGCGGAGGCGAGCAGAAGGGTCTTCTCTGACCCGTCATCAAGGACGGCGTAAGTGTCCATGACTTTATCCTGGTAGCTCAATGTCACACGGACTACCTTTAAGAGCACTTGAGCTCCGTTGCTGCTGGCGGGGTCAATGTACATGACACTTGCCTTGGTGCCGCTCCGTGGTGCAGGTATAGGCCGTCTTCCGTTACTATCGTGTAGTATATCTAGATGGGCTCCATCGCACTGGCTGCACCTTTTATTTAGGCGGCATTCGGCTGCCATGTGGGGCCGCGCACATCGATAACAGCGCCGGTTGGACTTTATCCATTGGCTCACTTCTTCTGCATTCATCTTTGTGAATGAGTCACATTGTGACAGCCAGTGTTCTTTCTCACAGTAGGGACACGCTATCTTCCACTTCTCCTTTCTCGAGGGGGTGCTGTGACTCTTACTGCTCGGTACTGACTCTGATTGGTGCATGACAGTCACCGATCTTCTTCCATCACTTATTCTCCTGGGTCCCTCTCTGGAGCTTGGCGTGCTCCGCCCGAAGGTGTCCAGTCGTAAGCTGCTGACCTCTCTCGCCAGGAAGTCGGCCAGATCAAGGAGGGATGGCTCGGGGCCGTCGGGATCTCGGTAGTCCCTCTGCCGCCGAAAGCGCTCCTGTCTTGCGGGTGGCAGCTTCTCCAAAATCCTCTCAACGTTAGAGTTGGCGTACAGCTCATGCCTGCCCTTCTCCCGTTGAGCTCCCAGCATCCCCACCAGGGACTGCACTTTGATTGACAGGTCGTCTAGTGAGCGATTGTCTGTGGCTGGGGGTAGGCGGTCAATATGCCTTATCTCCTGGATTACGTAATCCCATATACGTCCATATCTTTGATCCAGCGCTGCAAGGGCCGCTGTGTATGGGGTCGAGGAGGTAGCATAGGCTAGCGCTATATTGTGCGCTCGCGGTACTTTCAGGTGCTTCAATAATATTGCATACTTGTGGCGTTCATCAGCGACATCCACCATCATTGTCTCTAAGCACATCCGGAGCTCCGTGTACTGTGCTCGACTCTCATAGGCGAAGTCTGGGAATGACGGCGTGGCGTTGTATGACGCCGTGGATGGCTGATACATCGGCGAGCGTTGGGGGAGAGACCTCCTGGGCGAGTCCCCTCTTGCGCCTCGCTGTGGGCTGGTACTGGCAGGGTACCATGGCCCGCTGGTCCAGGTACTGTTCCTCGGGGCTGGTCGTACGTCGTGCTCACCCGTAAATAGAGTCGGGGGTCTGTAGCGCAGCGCCGCGGGGGTATAGCCTGGACTGTATGGGACCTCCTGGTCCGGTGGAGTACTGTGCTGTCGTCGGGCTTGATTCTCCTCTTCTCCCTCTTCTTCTTCTATCAAATCTTCCAGATCCTGTAATCGTTTATTTAGCTTCTCCGCAGTGTAGGCCGCTCCTTCCTTGTAGCTGGGTCTCGCTTGGACCGGTATGGGAAGGGGATCTGCGGGGGGTCTAGACTCGGTCTGTTGGTCAAGTTCAGGGTCGCTTGCTCGTTGCGGTGACGCTGCTCTTGACTGTTGTCTCGACGAGTTCCTTGAGCCCCTGGCGGAGGGAGAGGGAGTTGTCCTTTTGATCAGCTGCTCTATTAGTTGCGCTTGTAGTCTGTCGCGCTCTGCGTCTCTTTGGGCACCGGCAGCGGCGCGCTGGGCGTCGGCGGCGGCGCGCTCTGTTTCTCTTTGGGCACCGGCAGCAGCGCGCTGGGCGTCGGCCCGGTCTCTTGCCATATTCTCTTCCATCTGGAAGCGTCTCATCTCCAGACTTGTGCGCTGTTCTTCGCTCCGTTGCTGTGCTTGGAGGTGTTCGCGCTCGCTGGTCGCCTGTGCTTGGAGACGTTCGCGCTCGCTAAGCGTCTGTGCTTGGAGCCGATCGCGTTCGGTAGAGGCTGTCAGGCTGACGAGGAACGCCTGTTGTAGTGTCCTCTCCGCTTCGCTGGGGGAAGGCGGTAGTGGAGGTGAGCCGCTCCTGCGTGAACCGCTCCTGGGGGTACTCGTTGGGGAGTCCTGGAGCTCTAGTTCCCCGGCGCTCTCCTCCTCTTCTTCCGTGCAGAGTTCTCTCTCTGTAGGGTTGTCTTCCTCCCGGGGCTTGTCGGGGACTACTTCTTGAGTAGTGGCGGGGGGTAAAGGCATGTCAATTCCCTCCTGGTCCCCACCGTGGGCTTGGTCAGTTACATTAGGACCTACTAGGGCCTCTGTGGTCGGGGAAACCTGGTCGTTAAGGTCAGACATAATTTTACTTTCTACTTTTACCACGTTTACCGTTTGTCGAAGGCTAGGTAGTTGACTGACAGTGTAAGCCTCTAAGTACTGAGGTGTCTGTCGTCTGCGCCGCGGGCGTTCTAGGTTAGGAGGATCGTTTCGTGGAGTGTTCATCATAGGCCATTTCGATATTAATAACACTATATTAATATTACACTAGTTACCATCCGGCTCGAAGGACCAATTGTAGCTGAGGGGTACAATTCCCTGACTGTATTGTTAGATATGATATTTAATACCACTACCTCATGTACTTTAACTTCTGGCCACCCAGTACAAGATATAAGTATGATGAACACTTTCCCACCTGATGAAACGAACCAACACAAATGTACCAAATCGAATATTTAATACAGCAAAAGGTGTATACAACATTCACTTAATTACATTTATGATTTGAAATATTGAATATGCACTTTTATGGCAAATGAGTATTCGTAGGTAAATCAACATTGAATGTCCAATCTCTGGTTGCGCAGGGAGTAAGTATACAACCTGGAATATTTAGGAAACGATAGCGATGGCACTTAAATGATTATAGCTGGATACACTAAGGGGGGGGGGGGGGTCCCGCTGGTTGTAAGACAGTAGGAGGGGGGGGTTAGAGAAGCCGCTGGCGGTATCCCATCTGGCCGACGGTGTCTTGGGAGAATCCAAAGTCTTGGACACAGTGCCCACAGAACCTCGGGCCGCAGACGAATACAGCTGGACCCTCTGTGGAACGGTATCTGCCGGTCCACAACGGAGAGACGTGGTGCGACCTCACGTGTAGAGCGCCGCCTCACCTGGAGTCCTCTCCGGGGGGTAATTCCAACACTCGGCAGTGTTGGCCTTTATCCATGGAATAATCAAAGCACACAAAGCATAATCCAAGAGCCGTGGAAGGCTCGCCGTCGTCGGGGTAGAGTAATCCAATATACAGGTCCAGTCGCTCTTGACCCGGAGCTCCTCGGATGCAATCACCACTAGGGGTCTGACCAGACTGGATAAGCGTCCAGATAACGTCAGGAACGATGGGGGTGCTGATAACTGTAGAACTCTAACCGAACGATGCACCATACATAAATAGACTATTATTAGCTTAATAGAATACGTCCAACTCGACGGTATGGTGCCAAACTATGACCATTCAACTATTAATCTACACGATGTCTCAATGCCTATTCTGGGCCAAGTAGGCCTTACTACACCGCACGTGCGTCGTGGGGAGGCTTTTGCGTCTGTCACTCTGTTGGAGGGTAAAGAACTGGACTAAAAGGAAAGTTCTACTTTACGAGCGCCATATATATATGCGCTATGAACAAATAGTACCATTCGTATTTCGCCCGGCATATTACTGCGCGGAACCGGGGGTTGCCTCGACATGTTAGGCGGCACGATTGAACTTGGACCTAGGGGGTATGGCAACCTGGCGCCAGGTTCTCGTCCAATGGTAGAATGAAACTATTATGGGCTGTTTAGTAGAAACGGGGATATTCAATGCATATTGTACAAGGAATATACAGGGGATATCAAACGATATACAAATACAATTAAATATATATATATAAATAAATATACATATTCGGTTTAATCTGATCCTTCACAACACCTATGATATTGACTTCCTAGCCTTGGCCGATACAGACTTAAACATTTCGGAAGCGCGTTTTTTTTTAAACGTAATAGAACTCATCTCTGCTCTACCGCCCCACCCCCCTGCACGCAAAAACAACACCCACCCCCGGCCCCAACTGGTGGCTACTGGCTACACGACCAAACACACAACCCTGTTCTCCCCTTCCAGACAGCAAAACTCTGCACTGCAACCCCTTAACCCCGGTCCTTTCTACCGCTTGCTCTCAATATGGGAACAATACAGAACGGGTCTAACAACGGCACCATTTCTGTCGTATATTCTAATCAATATCTAAGGTTATTTACAGTACAATGAGGTTGCTATCTGGAAAGGAAGAAGGATCATAATGGTAGAATGGTCTTCTCTACTGAGTGGAGAAATAAACTGTGCAGCCCAGACAATAGAGCTATAGTTCAAAACTCATTTGATTTATTTTGCCAAAGGGCTCAGAGTGAATTAGAAGGTTGTTGTTTATGTAACGGAGGTACCGCAGTATATCCACAGTCACGAGGTACAAGTCGTGAAGTGGCTGTGGACGTTAAGCGGTACTGCAAGTAAACTCACTCCCCAGAGGCATCCAGACCCGGAAGCAAGAAGTGAATTCACTTCTTGCTTAGTGGTCTGTGATGCCGCCCGCGACGCCGGCGTCCGGGGTTCAACTCCCACTCAGGGCGATCCCTTAACAGGGGTCGAATCGACTTTAAACACAACGCAGACAAGATCACACCGGCTACATGTGGTGCCGTTAGACCCGGATGCCCTGGGTGGAGTGAGTTTAGAGGGGTGAGTGTAACGGAGGTACCGCAGTATATCCACAGTCACGAGGTACAAGTCGTGAAGTGGCTGTGGACGTTAAGCGGTACTGCAAGTAAACTCACTCCCCAGAGGCATCCAGACCCGGAAGCAAGAAGTGAATTCACTTCTTGCTTAGTGGTCTGTGATGCCGCCCGCGACGCCGGCGTCCGGGGTTCAACTCCCACTCAGGGCGATCCCTTAACAGGGGTCGAATCGACTTTAAACACAACGCAGACAAGATCACACCGGCTACATTTACATACAAGGATTATTTCATATTACATCAAAACATGTTGTACAAAGGATTAATAAGGTTTGCACATCAAACCCAGTCTGTACATAAAACAGTAGTCATGTTAACATCAATGAAATAGAGAATCTTACTGAGCATTACACATGAGTAAATCTGGTCGACAGATAAGGGATCTGTATTACTCTAACCTAAACAACAATGGTTTTTCCCATGATTTACTCACATGCAAGACAGCAGCATTCTTCTGGATGGGCGGTGGTAGAGACGCAGACCCTAGGGGGTCTCTCCTGTCTCTCTAAACATGCGTTCTCTGTTATATACTCTGATCTCAACCAATCCTAGCACATTTTAATAATATGTTTGGTCCAATTAGGTTTGTCTTCTGGGGGTGGTCCGCCCCCCTATCTTCTTCTTGTTGTATGTTCTTCCAGTATCAACAGAGGGGGGGTCTTCATGTGGCTCCCCTCCTTTGGGCTGTGGCCTTCTCAGTTGGACTGAGGCCTGTGTCTCCTCTGAATGCATCAAACACTTCAACATTCCTTCGTGTACCATTTTGATTTTCCCATATATATGGTTTGTGTAATAAATCTATGGACTATCTAGCATTAACCCAATGTGGAGTTTGTCTATATTTTAATACCAGATTTCCTATATAAAGTATCACAAGCCTGCTTTTTCCAGACTGAATTTATAGTTCTAAGGTTTAGGTTCTAGCAAGCTTTACAACCTGAGTGAAATAGCATTATTACTTAAATAACCAGTTTGACATTCTAAATGATATTCAAATACCTTTTATCTACTAAGTCAGTTTAATTAAAATGATCTTGTTTGTGAATTAGTTTCCATATAGCTTAAGCTATTCTCAGAAGCAGTTTAGGTCTGTAATCAGACCTCTGTTTCTCTGCCTGTAATCTGTTAGGTGTGGCTACATTTACATACAGTCGTCAGTCACACGAGTGGGGGTTGAGTGGCTGTTTCCTTCTGTTCTAAGCAGTTGAGTACATTTGCTAGTGTGGGGGTTTGAAATGACTATTCCTGTAACACCAATATCACTCCTTACAGTACTGAAAACCAATTCTGCTGTTGATAGGGTACACCTGGCTTTTTTGCATTATGGTTTTCTAATTATACACATTTCTGTTATGAAATACACAGTCAAGGATACCACAATAGTTTTAGCACTGCAAACACCGGCATGTATCCCCATTCATTAAGCGCTGGCACACACGGCCCACAGCGACCTCTCGTGACTGGCACTGGATGTATTAATACAAATCTCCTTCACCACTCTCATTCAGCACTCTTCCTCCCCAGGTGCGTCACAGCCCCTTGCCTCAGATGGATGAGGTCGCTTTCAACAGCCAGGACCTCGGTGGGACCTACAAGCCTTCCTTCAGCAGCCAGGACCTCGGTGGGACCTACAAGCCTTCCTTCAGCAGCCAGGACCTCGCTGGGACCTACAACCCTTCCTTCAGCATGCAGGACAAACCTGCCGTCTATATAGACAAGGACCCGCCCCCCTGGAGTGGCCCCGCCCCAACGCTCAGCACCGACGCAGCAGCACCTGACACCAGCTTCATCCTGACAGACACTGTGTGCCCTGTGCTCCGTGACAATAGCCATGTTTCACCGCCGGTCAAATGCCACGCCAGTTCAGCCGCCCTTCACCCCACTGTGGAGGACGTGAGCCGTACGGACCTGGCTGGAAACGCAGCGCCGCCCGACCCCAACCAAGACCCTGAGGAGGCCTCCGACCCTGCACCAGCCAGCACCAGTCCTGCACCAGCCAGCACCAGTCCTGCAGCAGCCAGCACCAGTTCTGCAAAGCACAGCACCAGTCGTGCAAAGCACAGCACCAGTCGTGCAAAGCACAGCACCAGTCTTGCAAAGCACAGCACCAGTCGTGCAGCAGCCAGCACCAGTCCTGCACCAGCCAGCACCAGTCGTGCAAAGCAGAGCAGCACAAGTCGTGCAAAGCAGAGCAGCACCAGTCGTGCAAAGCAGAGCAGCACCCCCCGTCACCCTGACCCCTCACCCTCCACAAAGCACAGCAGCACCCCCCCGACTTCCCCAGAGCAGACACCTTTAAAGGCCACGTTGGTCCTCGTAGATGTGGGAGACCAGCCTGACCAGGGAGAGCAGCCTGACCAGGGAGAGCAGCCTGACCAGGGAGAGCAGCCTGACCAGGGAGAGCAGCCTGACCAGGGAGAGCAGCCTGACCAGGGAGAGCAGGGAGAGCAGCCTGACCAGGGAGAGCAGCCTGACCAGGGAGAGCAGCCTGACCAGGGAGACCAGGGAGAGCAGGGAGAGCAGGGACAGGAGCCTGAGCAGGGAGAGCAGGGAGAGCAGCCTGACCAGGGAGAGCAGCCTGACCAGGGAGAGCAGCCTGACCAGGGAGACCAGGGAGAGCAGCCTGACCAGGGAGAGCAGGGAGAGCAGCCTGACCAGGGAGAGCAGCCTGACCAGGGAGACCAGGGAGAGCAGCCTGACCAGGGAGAGCAGGGAGAGCAGCCTGACCAGGGAGAGCAGCCTGACCAGGGAGACCAGGGAGAGCAGCCTGACCAGGGAGACCAGCCTGACCAGGGAGAGCAGGGAGAGCAGCCTGACCAGGGAGACCAGGGAGAGCAGCCTGACCAGGGAGACCAGCCTGACCAGGGAGAGCAGGGAGAGCAGCCTGACCAGGGAGAGCAGCCTGACCAGGGAGACCAGGGAGAGCAGCCTGACCAGGGAGACCAGGGAGAGCAGCTTGACCAGGGAGAGGAGGGAGAGCATGGAGACCAGGGAGAGCAGCCTGACCAGGGAGACCAGGGAGAGCAGCTTGACCAGGGAGAGGAGGGAGAGCAGGGAGACCAGGGAGAGCAGCCTGACCAGGGAGAGCAGCCCTCCACCTCCTCAGGACAAAGGCCCCTGGAGGAGGACCCTGGGAATGCGTCTGGGGAGCAGAGTCCCTCTGGGACCCCAGGAGACACCCAGGGCAAGGACGACACCGTCATGAAGACGGAGGATGAGGATGGAGACGAATTATTGCCCGATGAGGAAGAGTTGCTGAGGGTGCTCGCTCGTCTGCATCCCGTGTTTATGACCATTAGCCATAAGTGATCTATGATGTCACTACGATGTCACTATGATGACACTATGATGTCACTACGATGTCACTATGATTGACGGTGATAGTTTACGGCACAGAGGAGAAACCAAAGAGTCTGGGGAAAGACAGGGTCCGGGAACATGTTTCTACCTGCTGTTCATAGAATGTTTCCTAATGAAACCGATTGGCCATGTAATTATATATATATATATTCAACACATGCCATTCGAAATTAATAGATGTCCTCGCTGAGAACTCAACACACGCCATTCGAAAATTAACAGATGTGCTCACTGAAAACTCAACACGTCATTAGCCAACCTGACTTATGCAATAACAATCAACTGCTTAATTATCAGGGCCCTGTTCCTCGTACGTGGCTAACTGAGTTAGCCGGATTATTTTCAGGATAACTTGAGGCTTTTCGGTTCCACGAAGCAAGTTTGGCTAAATCACTATGGCAACATATCCATCCATTTGAACCTGCTTGCCACTCCCTCGCAAAGAAATGGCAGCTCCCTTCCTCAGAGATCCCATTATACCATTCTGAATCATGTTTGTGTGCTTAGTTTTTCTAGAGGGGTCGCGAGCAGCCGCGGCGGGGTCGCGAGATGATTTCCAGATGTGTTGATTTCATAGAATGTGTGAAATAGGCCTATAATTAAAAACAATTTAAATACATTAAACTGGTAAAAGAGATGCTTTTGAAATGTAAAATAATAGACCTAAAATGCTGATAATAAATCATATTCAGCCTGAGCATTTCATATAAAAGTATTCTGTATTTTTGTATCACAACTAATAAAGAAACTTGAGCCCATGGATTTCCTACCTACTTACTGCACGTCATAGCTACAGCACGCGACACCTGTTTGAGCTGCGGGATGAGTTTTGGATATCAATTGAGGGGGGATACGCACAGCTATCCGCCATTTGAATCTACCTACGTATGCGAAAAAACTGAACTGACTTATATAAAAAAATAAGTACAGATCACGTCTGAATGTGGAGGATGATCTCAGAGTCGCTGTCTCCAAAAGTAAACCCAGACTGGACTTGTTGTGCTCCAATCCATCTCATTAGGTGAGTTGAACATTAGACTTCTAAATGAAACGTGCTATATGTATTAATTTTATGGTTGTTTGATTATTGTATTATCTGTCTGTTAATGTCTGTCCTCTAATGTCGCACCGAAAACGACCAAAGCAAATTCCTTGTATGTGAAAACTACTTGGCAATAAAGACCTTTCTGATTCTGATTAATTTTTCCATCACCGCAAATCTGCCCCTCCATTAACACATTCGGGGCCAGACCCGAGATATCTCGGGTTAACTCGCAGACGCTTGAGCGCCAAACCCGAGAAAAGTCGGGTTTTCATCGTTATTTCTTTTATTCGATATTTCCATTCATTATCCATCCAGGGACCCTGGTGTTATCATAGGGAATGAGTCTGAGATCCCAAAAGTGCAATACCGGCCGCATCCTACCAGGCGGCGGTATCGAGCACCCTTTGAAACTCTGTGTCTTGGGCTGTGCATCGATTATATAGGTCCGGGCGGACTTTTCCATGTCGGGCAAGGGGAGCGGTTGTCCCGATCGGCTTGAGGAGCGTCAAATGCTCCAGATGGATGATGGATGGCGGATTATGTCGGTGACACGATCGATACCAATACTGGGACTCGCAATCAGATAATTGAATATTATTTTTGGGGCACATCCTAGTCAAGGTAAGGGCTATATGATATCAATCTTGCGTTGATCAAAGCATGCCATCGTTTTTATCTACTTATTCTTAAAGAGTTGAAATAAATTTTTTCGCTAGCAAGATCTCATCTCTCCATGATTCATTCCATTAAGCCAGGGGTCAGCAACCTTTACTATCAAAAGAACCATTTTTCCCCCTCCCACAAAATAAAATTCCTCTGGAGCCGCAAAACAAATTTACCCTTAAAATGAAGCTAACACAGTGTATAACATTTTATATATAGTTATCCCCAAGCATACCCCACATTTAGCATAAAACGCCTGACGATTGCATACCCAAAGTCATTTGCGATTTATTATAGCACAATTTTTTGACTTTTTATTGCTGTTTTTACCTGTTATAACAAAGGAAACCCTCAAACTCTTATGAAGAGGAGAAAAAAGACTGGCTGCGTAGACCTACTTTTAAATAAAACACAGAAGAGGAGACAAAACACTGGTGTCTGTAGACCGACTTTGAAATAAAACCCTGAATTATTCAGGTATATTTTGAGTCCTGCCCTTATTTGTGGAACATTTATAAAATAAAAAGTAGTCCACTTTGAAAAAAGACTACCATGTGTAGACCTACTTTGAAATAAAACACAGAAGAGAAAAAACACTGGCATCTGTAGACCTACTTTGAAATAAAACCCTGAACTATGCAGGTATATTTGAGTCTTTCCCTTATTTGTGGAACATTTATAAAATAAAAAGTAGTCCACTTTGAAAAAAGACTACCATGTGTAGACCTACTTTGAAATAAAACCCTGAACTATGCAGCTATATTTGAGTCCTTCCCTTATTTGTGGAAAATCTATAAAATAAAAAGTAAATTTTTTGTTCGCAAATTTCGCACCACATATCAGGCATACAGGTAAGCCTGCATCGTTAGTCGTGAAAGCAAATTAATCTGTCCACGCTGAATTAAACCCTCTATGTTCCTCAGGCTTTCCTTTTTTTGGATTCATCCATGGTTAGCTTACTGGGGGGTCGGAAACTCAAGATTAGCCACTTGCAGACGGCAGGGAGAGGCGCGGGGGTGTGACGTACTGTATATTTTAGTTGATGAAATATTTTTTCATTTCAGTGTCACAGTATGACCTCGATCTCCAAAATAAGAGATAAATAAAAAGCTGCAACCGAGTGGCTAAAGAGCCGCAGGTTGCCGACCCCTGCATTAAGCCTACTGCCAGCAGGCACATTTAAAGAAATATAATCTGATTGATTGGGGTAATGAGGCACTTCAAATGAGCCTATATGCATTTAACTTGTCGGAAATATTTTCCCGTCATGGTTTCGGCGATCGACGAGCACAACAAACACTTTAAAAAGGATCAGCTTAAAATGCCAATATGTTTCAATAAGACCCTACACCATGGCAAAATATGTTGCTCAATCAAATAAGCCTCCTCTACTTTTACTGGTATAAGTTATTTTATGTATGTATGTATGTATGTACACTGTATGTATACTCTGTATGTACACTCGACGTGAGTGTAAATGAGGGAAACCTCAGTTGCCTTTAAAGTTTAAATAAAGGTTTGAAATTAAATGTCTCACTCCATTCATTTCGTAGAGTCCCATGCAAGTCTGATTATTTAAGTACCAGGGAGTTGACAACATAAACCATTTTAAAAAGGACCAAAGTTTCTTTTTCAACGTTTGCTAATACAACAGGAACAGTAACCTAGCAACCGTGGAAATTATTTGAACATTTCAAACCCAACTCTATAGTGTCCCTCTGTCTGTCTGTTTGTATTTGTGTGTGACATAAACAGCAACATAAAGTGTCTCTTTAATGTCTTTATTGAGAAACTTCTTCTCAATCACAAAAACTAGACCTGATGGTTAGAGAAGAGCTCAGTCTGCAGACTAACGGTATTTACAGTAGTCAGTGCAGAGAGCAAGTCTGAGCATGTAAAAAAACCAAAAAAAAAAACATTATCATATACATTATAACATAGAAATCCTTAACAGTGGTTATTAGTGGTGGTAGAGGTAATACAAGCGTGATATAAATGTTTTAGACAGCTCCACAGACTTAACTCAAGAAGCTGTTTTCAAAATGCTTCCAGCAGAGGGCATTTCTTCTTCTGTTGTTGTTGTTATTGTTGTTGTTGCTTGGCACATAAATGATAGTACAGCCGAATACAATTTAAAAACAAACATAACATAAAAAAAAATGGAAAAGGCTGATTGTCAATGTACACTAACATAAACAAGTGTACACTAACATAGTACACTTATAAATGAGTGTACACTAACATAAACAAGTGTACACTAACATAAATGTGTACACTAACATAAACAAATGTACACTAAGATAAATGAGTGTACACTAACATAAATGAGTGTACACAGCCCTACAGTATATTCACATACAAGCTCACGCAGACACTCCATCAGACGCACACACTCAAATGAGGTGTAGGGAAGAGGCGCAGCAAGGAGGCAGCAACCTAGGACAACATCAGTCCTCGGAGTCGGGCTGCACAATTCATCAAACATTTTTTTAAATCTCGATTCAAATGATGACGATTTTTTTAATATAAAAAAAATATTAAACTTTTTTAAATGATGACGATTGTGACTCGAGTTATTTTGTATGTTACAAGAGACTTTTAAGTTTAAGTCAAGCACTTGGATATATGTTATGTTGTCTGTTTAAGAAAGAGTGCAATAAATGATTTTATTGAAAAAATAAGAACCGTGAGAGAATCGTGATTCACATTTTAGCAAGAATCGTGCAGCCCTACCTCAGAGGCACATCAATCAGTCCTCATGTAACTCACTGTATCTCACCATCAATCAGTCCTCAGGGAACCAACAGAATGTATCTTCAATCAGCACACAGCAGAAACCTACACGGGTAGGAACTAAAACACCTGCTCTAATGTGAAATCGGGGGACATTGGGGGGACGCCTGGTCTGGGGTGACTCCGTATTGAACGAATCCAAAACAGTCTTCATTGACGTTAGAATTTCATATTTACTCCACCCTGTCAGACACCAGGCCTCCGTGTCACAACACAGTCAACAGAGACCCGAGTCCATATTCACAAAGCCTCTCAAGGTACTGATCTAGAGTCAGTCCAGTCTGGTAGTTTAAATAAGGTCCTGGGGTCAAGTGTTCCTCGTCACCAAGCCCAGATCAGCACTCCTACCTCAGGCTTTGTGAATAATACAGACATGGTGTTACTGGTGTTGCAGTAACTCTAGTTCTAGAGCTGTTTGGGATCCAGGACCAGCATGTAGACAGATCCAGCATGTAGACAGAGGAGCTGAAACACAGCTTTTTTAACTCTTCATAGTCCAGCGCTGAATACTGGTACTACTGGTGTTTTACTACAAGCCTAAAACTAGTGTTCTAGCAAGGCTAGCCTAACAAAACATGGCTATTCTTCACACACACACACACACACACACACACACACACACACACACACACACACACACACACACACACACACACACACACCCTTTCAACAAACTCAAACGTTGATCTGCACAACAGGCAGGAATACTGTTCGTCATTTTCCTTGGAGGAGGGGGTGATGGAAGCAGAGCAGAAGCTGGAGAAATAGTATCCAGAACACGTATGTAGTACACACACCTCATCCAGAACATGTATGTAGTACACACACCTCATCCAGAACATGCATGTAGTACACACCTCATCCAGAACACGTATGTAGTACACACCTCATTCAGAACACGTATGTAGTACACACCTCATTCAGAACACATATGTAGTACACACCTCATCCAGAACACGTATGTAGTACACACCTCATCCAGAACACGTATGTACTACACACCTTTAGAAACGCTAGTGTGTAAAACATATGTACTACACACCGTTAGAACGCTAGTGTGTAAAACGGGAAACATTCAAGAAATCAGGTAAATGGTTCTCCGTTGGTCCCGTGCCAGGTGGGCCTGGAGAGAGAACAGTCTCTGGTTTAGAACTCGTCGTGTCGGGCCAGGGCCTCCCCGAAGTCCGTGGCTTGGCTTCCCACAAACAGGTCGTACTTATCCACGATCTCAGCCTTGGTCAGTTGTCCGTCCTGATGGGGAGAAAGGGGAAGAGAAGGAACACGTGTGAACAGACGTATAGAGTGTGTTTGACTCCGTTCAGACTGCAGACCAAACACAAGCAGCACACGTAGAGTGTTTGACTACGTTCAGACTGCAGACCAAAGTGACCCAAATCTGATTTCTTTGCTCATATGGGACTCAGATCTGTGGACAGCGCAAATCACTTGGAATCTGATATTTTCTGAATCAGATACCGATTTTCATGAGACTCTTACATCACAGCTTTTACGCACATCTTTTGTTCATTTGCGCATGCGGGTCAATTCAGGAGCGTGACCAGTTCAGATTGGAATCGGATATTGGCCATATTTTTTTTTTTATAAAAGAAAACAATATATATATATATTCCTTTAATTATTATTATTAAATTTTTTATATATTTTTTTAAACAACAATCAGATCTGAGCACTAAATGTGAACTGAGAGCACCAACGCTTGCAGTTTTCAAACACGTGGAAATCTAAACGCCTACTCCAACACACACACACACACACCTTGTCCATGTCTGACTCGTAGACCAGGTGCTTGGCCTCAGCATCTGCGTGGTCGTAGTCGTTGGGCAGGATCCAGTCTCTGGTCTCCTCCCTGTCCATCCTGCCGTCTTTGTTCTTGTCTCGGAACTCCGTGAACTGCTCCCTCTCCGTCCTCACCCACTCCGGCTCCGTGGGATCCCCCTCCTGGTTGTACATGTCCCCTGCGGGATGCGAGATGGCGGTGTGTGAGGGACGAGGAATGGGTAACGATTAGGGATGTCCGATATTATCGGCCGATATTGGCATTAAAATGCGATATAGGAAAATATCGGTATCGGTTTTAATTTTTTTTTACATTTCTATAACCTTTATTTACCCAGGCAAGCAAGTAAGAACAAATTCTGATTTTATTTATTGTCAAAAGTATGCATAATGTTGTGTTAATTCCACAACAAGAGATATGTAATGTTAATTACCTGAAATTATTCCGTTTTTGGGGGGGGGGGGAACCCTGCATATATCGGTATCGGTTGATATCGGTATCGGAAATTAAGAGTTGGACAATATCGGTATATCGGTAAAAAAGCCAATATCGAGCATCCCTAGTAACGATGATGGTGAGACGTGATCAGGTGGGACAACAATGGTAAGAAATCCCTAAACTCAAAAGTGTCTCAGTTGGGCCGAACCGTCTAGAACAGGGTTTGTCTGTACGTGTGTCTGTCCCTCAAAGAAGTCAACCAATCACAGCTCACACTGCTACGCAAGGTCAACAACACATCGGTAGCCATCTTGTTTCCGCTGTGGCACCACACCCACCCCACGTACTTCTGCTGCTAATCCTGCTATACCAAGTAAAGCTAACGCTGCCCGTTTACTTGCTGCATTTAGGGCCCTATGGAATCCGTGATCACTGAGGATTTCACCAAATTCAGATATTAACAAGGAATTCTGAATAATCACGGGATGTGTGTGCCCGTGCGCGCCCGTCCCATCTCTGGGAAGACCAGATCATGAGTTTGATAGTATTTACTGAGGATGGCCAGATAATGTTGATATTTAAACTTTTACTAACACTGTATGTCCTAGTTAAAGACTGACACTGTATGTCCTAGTTAAAGACTGACACTGTATGTCCTAGTTAAAGACCGACACTGTATGTCCTAGTTAAAGACTGACACTGTATGTCCTAGTTAAAGACTGACACTGTGTCCTAGTTAAAGACTGACACTATGTCCTAGTTAAAGACTGACACTGTATGTCCTAGTTAAAGACTGACACTGTATGTCCTAGTTAAAGACCGACACTGTATGTCCTAGTTAAAGACTGACACTATGTCCTAGTTAAAGACTGACACTGTATGTCCTAGTTAAAGACTGACACTATGTCCTAGGTAAAGACTGACACTATGTCCTAGGTAAAGACTGACACTATGTCCTAGGTAAAGACTGACACTGTATGTCCTAGTTTAAGACTGACACTGTATGTCCTAGTTAAAGACTGACACTGTATGTCCTAGTTAAAGACTGACACTATGTCCTAGTTAAAGACTGACACTATGTCCTAGTTAAAGACTGACACTATGTCCTAGTTAAAGACTGACACTGTATGTCCTAGTTAAAGACTGACACTATGTCCTAGTTAAAGACTGACACTATGTCCTAGTTAAAGACTGACACTGTATGTCCTAGTTAAAGACTGACACTGTATGTCCTAGTTAAAGACCGACACTGTATGTCCTAGTTAAAGACCGACACTGTATGTCCTAGTTAAAGATTGACACTGTATGTCCTAGTTAAAGACTGACACTGTGTCCTAGTTAGACTGACACTGTATGTCCTAGTTAAAGACTGACACTATATGTCCTAGTTAAAGACTGACACTATGTCCTAGTTAAAGACTGACACTGTATGTCCTAGTTAAAGACTGACACTGTATGTCCTAGTTAAAGACTGACACTGTATGTCCTAGTTTAAGACTGACACTGTATGTCCTAGTTAAAGACTGACACTATGTCCTAGTTAAAGACTGACACTATGTCCTAGTTAAAGACTGACACTGTGTCCTAGTTAAAGACAGACACTATGTCCTAGTTAGACTGACACTGTGTCCTAGTTAAAGACTGACACTGTATGTCCTAGTTAAAGACTGACACTGTATGTCCTAGTTAAAGACTGACACTGTATGTCCTAGTTAAAGACTGACACAGTATGTCCTAGTTAAAGACTGACACTATGTCCTAGTTAAAGACTGACACTGTATGTCCTAGTTAAAGACTGACACTGTATGTCCTAGTTAAAGACTGACACTATGTCCTAGTTAAAGACCGACACTGTGTCCTAGTTAAAGACTGACACTGTATGTCCTAGTTAAAGACTGACACTGTATGTCCTAGTTAAAGACTGACACTGTGTCCTAGTTAAAGACCGACACTATGTCCTAGTTAAAAACTGACACTATGTCCTAGTTAAAGACTGACACTGTGTCCTAGTTAAAGACAGACACTATGTCCTAGTTAGACTGACACTGTGTCCTAGTTAAAGACTGACACTGTATGTCCTAGTTAAAGACTGACACTGTATGTCCTAGTTAAAGACTGACACTATGTCCTAGTTAAAGACCGACACTGTGTCCTAGTTAAAGACTGACACTGTATGTCCTAGTTAAAGACTGACACTGTGTCCTAGTTAAAGACCGACACTATGTCCTAGTTAAAAACTGACACTATGTCCTAGTTAAAGACAGACACTATGTCCTAGTTAGACTGACACTGTGTCCTAGTTAAAGACTGACACTGTATGTCCTAGTTAAAGACTGACACTGTATGTCCTAGTTAAAGACTGACACTGTCCTAGTTAAAGACTGACACTGTATGTCCTAGTTAAAGACTGACACTATGTCCTAGTTAAAGACTGACACTGTATGTCCTAGTTAAAGACTGACACTATGTCCTAGTTAAAGACTGACACTGTATGTCCTAGTTAAAGACTCGTAACTAATGACTTCCAGGGGCCGTTCATGTGCAGGTAAATATGTTGTATTATACCACGGAGCAACAATCACATCGTTGATCACCATGACGGTAGCCGGTGTCTGTCCTGACTCACCTATGTACTCGTCCAGGTCGATGAAACCGTCTCCATTCTTATCAATATCTTCCATGGTTTCCTAAAGGATGGGAAGAGGGCACAGGGTCAGGGAGGAAGAGGAGCAGACACAGAGAGGAAGAGGACCAGACACAGGGAGGCGGCACACACCGACGGCGGAGGCGACCATGCAAGGTGCCAACCTGCTCATCAGGAGCAATTAGGGGTTAAGTGTCTTGCTCAAGGACACTTCGACACACTAGCCGGGAGGAGTGGGAATCGAACCGGGAACCTCCGGATTACCAGATGACTGCTCTACCTCCCGAGCCACTGTGTGTGTGTGTGTACGCATGCAGGGTTATGTGCATGCATGTCTCTGTCCTCACCAGCACCACAATGTCCTTCATGTGATCGTACTCCTCGGGGTGCAGGAAGGCTGTGAACTCCTCCTTGTTGGCTTGTGTGTCTTTGTCCAGGTCGGCCATCTTGAACCTCCTCTCATCACGAGACATCATCTGTCTGTAGCTGAAGCCATCCTCAGGGTCGGGGTCATCTGGAGGTCAAAGATCATGATAGGTCATGATAGTAGAAGAGGTAGTCGTGACAGTATGTGAGGTAGTCATGACAGTAGGTGAGGTAGTCGTGACAGTAGGCGAGGTAGTCGTGACAGTAGGTGAAGTAGTCGGACTTGTGACAGTAGGCGAGGTAGTCGTGACAGTAGGTGAAGTAGTCGTGACAGTAGGTGAGGTAGTCATGACAGTAGGTGAGGTAGTCGTGACAGTAGGCGAGGTAGTCGTGACAGTAGGCAAGGTAGTCGTGACAGTATGTGAGGTAGTCATGACAGTAGGTGAGGTAGTCATGACAGTAGGTGAGGTAGTCGTGACAGTAGGCGAGGTAGTCGTGACAGTAGGTGAAGTAGTCGGACTTGTGACAGTAGGCGAGGTAGTTGTGACAGTAGGTGAAGTAGTCGTGACAGTAGGTGAGGTAGTCATGACAGTAGGTGAAGTAGTCGTGACAGTAGGTGAGGTAGTCGTGACAGTAGGTGAAGTAGTCGTGACAGTAGGTGAGGTAGTCATGACAGTAGGTGAAGTAGTCGTGACAGTAGGTGAGGTAGTTGTGAGTTGTGACAGGTCATGACTCCAAAAACTGCTCCAGGGGCACTGCACTGAGGTGACCCTGCACTCTGACCTCTGATGAAATGCATATGTGTGGGGGACTGTGTGTATGTGTAACTAGGAGGGATAGGAGGACTGTGTGTAGGCCTGCCGCGATAAGCAATAAATCGATTAATTGCCGCGATAATTAAAATGAATGCAATGATTTTGACGGGCGCGATTAATTGCTATTTGCGCGTTTGTTTTAATGAGGCGGAACCAGTGCCCCTTGTCAGTCACTCTCCGTGTGGGTTGGCCGCTGGCGTTACTACAGAGCACAGCACGGGACTGCTCCGTGGGGCAGTAGCAACGCCACATATTTAGCTTACCTACATTTCTCAATAGTGTTGCTCCTTTTAACCAAGTAGCGTTATTTGTAGTGTAACGTTAGAATAACACAGAATAACGTTAATACAATTACATGCATCATTGTTTACAATGAACGGGTGGGGCTAGTCAAAGCACTGGAGACGGGGACAAGTTAAACATGAATTAATTTATTATAACGGGTCGTTTTCGAGTCGTGCTGCAGTGCCTACGCACCACAGCTATTCTATTATATACGGCTTTGACGCGTCCTCCTCATCGTTGATTGCCTGTAGTAGCTGCATCTAACGTTAGTAGCTAACGTTAAAACTAAAAAACACAACCAGACGAGACAAGTTGTCGGCTAGGATAATCGCAACAATACTTCCGGTCCGGTCGGTGGGCTTCAAAATAAAAGTCTTAAACCGGAAAAGACGGAGCGGTGGGCTTCAAAATAAAAGTTTTGGGAAATAAATTTCTCAAATTTTTTTTTTAACCGGTCGCAATAATATCGCTTATCGCGATATTTTCGGGGGCAATTAATCGCCCAGCAAAATTTGTTATCGTGGCAGGCCTAACTGTGTGTATGTGTAACTAGGAGGGATATGAAGTCTGTGTGTGTAACTATAGGGATATGAGGTATGTGTAAATAGGAGGGATATGAGGACTGTGTATGTGTAACTAGGAGGGATATGAGGACTGTGTGTATGTGTAACTAGGAGGGATATGAGGTCTGTGTGTATGTGTAACTAGAAGGGATATGAGGAATGTGTGTATGTGTAACTAGGAGGGATATGAGGACTGTGTGTAACTAGGAGGGATATGAGGTCTGTGTGTGTAACTAGGAGGGATATGAGGTCTGTGTGTATGTAACTAGGAGGGATATGAGGACTGTGTGTATGTGTAACTAGGAGGGATATGAGGACTGTGTGTATGTGTAACTATGAGGGATATGAGGACTATGTGTATGTGTAACTAGGATGGATGAGGACTATGTGTAACTAGGAGGGATATGAGGACTGTGTGTATGTGTAACTAGGAGGGATATGAGGACAGTATGTATGTGTAACTAGGAGGGATATGAGGAATGTGTGTATGTGTAACTAGGAGGGATATGAGGACTGTGTGTAACTAGGAGGGATATGAGGACTGTGTGTATGTCTAACTAGGAGGGATATGAGGAATGTGTGTATGTGTAACTAGGAGGGATATGAGGACAGTATGTATGTATAACTAGGAGGGATATGAGGACTGTGTGTATGTGTAACTAGGAGGGATATGAAGTCTGTGTATTTGTAACTAGGAGGGATATGAGGAATGTGTGTATGTGTAACTAGGAGGGCTGAGGACTGTGTGTATGTCTAACTAGGAGGGATATGAGGACTGTGTGTATGTGTAACTAGGAGGGATATGAGGACTGTGTTTATGTATGTAACTAGGAGGGATATGAGGACTGTGTTTATGTATGTAACTAGGAGGGATATGAGGACTGTGTGTAACTAGGAGGGATATGAGGACTGTGTGTATGTCTAACCAACTGTGTGTGAATGTAATCAGTACCCAGAATGTATCCATAGGTGGCGTTCTTGTACTCCTCCCAGGACACCAGTCCGTCCCCGTTGAGGTCATGACCCTTCCACTGCCGGTCCACGTCGTCGTAGATCCACCTCTTCTGAGCGTGTTTGATCCACCTCTTCATCTCCTCCGCCGTCACAAAGCCGTCCTTATCCTCGTCGATACGTTCCACCAACATACTGCAGAGAGAGAGATAGAAATTCATCTCTCTTAGATCTGAATAGATCTCTTAGCATCTGTGCCCGTTGCATCATGTGTGTGTCCGCTCTCCAGTGTGCCTTACACTAACAAACTGGACAAGCTGGTGAGGAAGGCTAGCTCCGTAGTGAGAGTCAAACTGGTCAAACTAGAGGTGGTGGCCGAGAGGAGGATAAGGAAAAAGCTGGATGATATCCCACCCCCTCTATGAGGAGCTATCCTGGAGAACCCCTCCCACCCCCTCTATGAGGAGCTATCCTGGAGAACCCCTCCCACCCCCTCTATGAGGAGCTATCCTGGAGAACCCCTCCCACCCCCTCTATGAGGAGCTATCCTGGAGAACCCCTCCCACACCCTCTATGAGGAGGAGCTATCCTGGAGAACCCCTCCCACCCACCCCCTCTATGAGGAGCTATTTGACTCACCCCAACCTCTCCAAGGGGATTAATAAACACCACTTGACTCACCCCAACCTCTCCTTGCTCTCCTCTGGGGTCAGCTGGTCAAAGGTCTTAGACTCATCCTGTCCCAGAAAGGCTTCGTGGTCGTAGTCGAAGTTCTCGGCGTCATCGTGCTGGTGGTTGCTGAGTGGATCGTCGTGGTGAACCCTGTCCTTCTTCTCGGTGGGTTTGCTGGTGGCATAGACCACACACAGCGCAAAGCACATGAGAAGAGGCCGGAACTCCATCATCTACGCACACCTTCCAAGGACAGAGACAGAAGAAGACTGCAGTTACCCTTCACTGTTACCTCTAGAACCGTTATAAACACACCTTCCAAGGACAGAAGACAGCAGTTACCTTTGACTGTTATGGTAAATGGCTGCATTCATCCAAAGCGCTTTACAATTTGTTCCTCACATTTTACACCGATGGCGGAGGCAATCATGCAAGGTGCCAACCTGCACAACCTGGACCGTTTGTGATGATGTTATGGCAGAACATTCTAGAACCTTAGTTCTGCCCAATCATTCTGGAACGTTTGTGATGATGTCATAGTAGGACATTCTGGAACGTTGGTGATGATGTCATAGTATGGCAGCACATTCTAGAACCTTAGTTCTGCCCAATCATTCTGGAACGTTCGTGATGATGTCATAGTAGTCAATTCTGGAACGTTGGTGATGATGATGTCATAGTAGTACCTTCTAGAAACCTCTAGCATTCCTATTTAAGTTGCCACTAGCCTTCTGTTTAGCTTTCTAGTAATGTATTGTATCTTGTAGTTGTGCTGATGAATATTAAAGTTGCCCTGGGAGGAGTGGGAATCGAACTGGGAACATCTGGATTATCCTCTGCTCTACCTCCTGAGCCACCATTACCTCTAGAACCGTTATAAACACTGTTGCACTGCTTCCATTAGAAACTACAATTATTCTAATGGTAAACAGTGGGAAATTCAACATGAATTCAACAGTTCATCTGGCGAGATTATAAATGTCATACTAGTCCCTGGTCGGTCCTTTAACTTGATTCAAATTTGTCATCATACAGCACAAGTATAGCACAACAAGTTTGGCATCCAACCAGAGTGCAAATGTAACAGTAAAGTGCAATAGTGTCTATACATTTTCATTTTGTCATTTAGCTGAACGCTTTTATCCAAAGTGATTTACAAGTCCTGCACGACAAGTCAGCAGGAAGGGTACAACTCTATCAGCTGAGTAACAACTCTGACAAAAGTTGAACAATCTGCGACATGAAGCATCTGAAACAGAACAATCTGCAGCTAACTGTTACTTATCCCACTGACTGGTTGCAGGTAGGCTAGCTAACGTTAGCTTCTATTTGTTACTGTGTGTCGAGGCCACTAGACTAACGGGTTGCCGCCAACTCTCCTGATATAATGTTATGTCGTCTGAAATAAGATGGACCAGACAGTTAGTTTTGTCATTTAAACTAACATATTCAAGGGAACTTACCGGTTTCTTCTGACTAGTTTGGGTCTTGAACAGCGACTCCGGATGCACACACATAGACTTCCGGTGCTGAAACCCAAACGGACCAATGGGGTCGCGAGGAGGCGGGTGCGATGTCGCGCGCGCATTGGTCCACTTCAGGGCAACAACCGGTGACGTGATTGGTCGAGAAGCGCCACGTCCACAACGTCAACAGAACCAAATTCATTCATAAAAAAGCTGAAAGTTGCTACGAGCCTCTTACTTGTCTCGATGCTCTGAAGACGATGCGTTATTATAACTTTGACTGTGAATGGAGGAAAACATGACAGAAATAGGCAAACACAAATTACATTAAAAAAAAAACAAGGTATTTATTTCATCACAAGGTGAAATAAACAATCTCAGAATACTCAAGTCAGTTCAATTTCATCAGATTCCTCCTTCAGAGCCGCCTCAAATGTATATACTCTCTTTTTAGACTCTTTTTGTACTCAAACAGTACTGTATATTTGTAGATCTGGTATGTCATAAATGTCAAGATGCAACAGTACTGTCTACCTGTATGTCATGTTATGATGAATTGAAAATGGGGGACCCTGATGTAAACAAGACGAAAGTCTTTCTCTGGTCTGCATCCCCTTAACAATTGTGTGTATTGAGCTGTACTGTATTGTACTCATTCTGCAATCTGTTAATACAATTTTCAATCAACTCTGAAGACGATGCGTTATAACTTTGAATGTGAATGGAGGAAAACATGACATGCAAATAGGCAAACAAATTACATAAAAGTATTTATTTCACCACAAGGTGTTAAAAAAAACAATCTCAGAAGACTCAGTTCAATTTCATCAGATTCCTCCTTCAGAGCCTAATGAAAACAGTACTTTCAGTACTGTAAACAGTACTGTAAAGTTTATCTGGACCAGAACGCAGTAGCAAACCAGTGGGAAGAGAGCAACCTAACCAAATCACCCTTTTAATTAAATCAGAGCAATAGTTAAAATGTCATAACACGTTGCTTTGGCCTCTATACTGCCAAAAGCAGTTGGAATGTAAATTGACTGTCTGTGGAGTTATGTTTGCCTGCACGTTATGCGAGGTTGTGACCTCTATACCACAAGTCAAGAATGTATTCATTTAGCGGCCGGGTAGCTTATTGCTTATTAACAGCGGAGGAGTGCTGCCGAGTGCTTCCGCGTTTTCCCTGATTGGCTGCGACACGCCCCGCGGCAGGCGCGGCAGCCGCAGAGCGGAGCGGCAGAGCTTGCGGCATTATGTAGCCGTAATCCGCGGTGATTTTCATTCGAAGCTCACCTGGCAGTGCTGCGGTCCTGCGGTCCGTTGGTGACAAGTTCGAATCCCATCATTTTTTTTTTAACGTGTATTCTTTCGCCGGTTAAGGTTAGGCATGGTTAAGGTTAAGGTTAGGCATTGTTTCGGAGTTGGTTAAGGTTAGAAGGGTTAAGTTTAGGCGCTGTTAAGGAGCTGGTTAAGGTTAGAGTTTGTCTTAGAGAATGGCAATATTCTTTCTATGGTTAAGGTTAAGGTTAGGCATGGTTAAGGTTAAGGTTAGGCATTGTTTCGGAGTTGGTTAAGGTTAGAAGGGTTATGTTTAGGCGCTGTTAAGGAGCTGGTTAAGGTTAGCGTTTGTCTTAGAGAATGGCAATAGACAGCCTATTTCCGCACTGCCGCTCTCTCGCGGTCACATGGTCACATTGTCACATTCTTGCACTCCTCCGCTGTTAATAAGCAACACGCTGCCGGGTAGCGCAGTGGACTAAGCGTCTGTCTACCACCGCAGAGACAGTGGGAGGGAACTGGGGGAGGTAGTGTGATCTCCCACACGTTACACTTCCCCAGTGAGAGTCCTCACTGTCAGGTGAAAAGAGGCTACTGGCTGTCTCCACATGTATCGGAGGAAGCATGTGATAGACTTCAGGGCTCCCTAGACTGGCAAGTGGGGGGCAAATGTGCGCAACGACCAGGAAGGGGAGGGGGGAATTGGCATAACGACTAAATTGGGATGAGAGAAAAATAGGAGAAAACAGTTGGAATGTAAATTGACTGTGGAGTTATGTTTGCCTGCATGTTATGCGAGGTTGTGACCTCTATACCACAAGTCAAGAATGTGTTCATTTAGCGGCCGGGTAGCGCAGCGGACTAAGCGTCTGTCTACCACCGCAGAGACAGTGGTGGGTCCTGGTCGTTGTAAACAGCTACTCCTACAGGTCGGTCAGGGCGCCTGCACAGCGAGGGAGGGAACTGGGGAGGGTAGTGTGATCCTCCCACGCGTTACACCTCCCCAGTGAGAGTCCTCACTGTCAGGTGAAAAGAGGCTGCTGGCTGTCGCCACATGTATCGGAGGAAGCATGTGATAGACTTCAGGGCTCCCTAGACTGGCAAGTGGGGGGCAAATGTGCGCAACGACCAGGAAGGGGAGGGGGGAATTGGCATAACGACTAAATTGGGATGAGAGAAAAATACAGAAAAATAGGAGAAAAGGTAGATAAAAAAATAAAATAATGCGTTAATTTGTTGTAATTCGTCAACTCAGCACCAAATTACCAAGGTCAGACTCATTCAGTGTAACTAGCAAAGAAAAATTATTGAAATTCAGATTACATTTTTTTTTATGACAGCAAAACATCCAGCCAGATCTTAGCTAATGGCTCTTCATACCCAGATGTGCATCATATGGATCTGAAATAACTGTTACTGGGCTTAAATAGTATACTGTTATGCGCGTATATACAAACTCAGTGCGGCTTCAAGTTGTTTGTTAACTGACAACACATCAGTCGTAGACAATCACGCGTCGAGAGCTGGTATGTGCTGAGCGTCAACACGGCACTTGTTTGTTTGTTTTCTCTTCAAACGTGTCATTTTGATGGTGAGCCTGCAAAGCTTCTGACCAGACAGTTACCTTAACTCAGAATCACAGGACCCAACCTAACAGTCTCTCTACTTCTTAAAGTGAGGTCACAAAGCATTTGGGATGTCAGAACCCCCCTCCATGTCTTCTCACCCCTCTACCCGAGGGGTGGGGCGACAGTGGCTCAGGAGGTAGAGCAGTCATCTGGTAATCCGGAGGTTCCCGATTCGATTCCCGCTCCTCCCGGGCAGCGTTTCGAAGTGTCCTTGAGCAAGACACTTGACCCATAATTGCTCCCAATGAGCAGGTTGGCACCTTGCATGGTCACCTCCGCCGTCGGTGTGTGAATGTGAGTGAATGGGTAAAATGTGAGGAACATTAAAGCTCTTTGGATAAAAGTGCTATTTACCATTTACCCTCTCTTATCCATCTCACTGTTCTATCCTCGTCTGTCTCTTTTCTATCTGCTGTTCTATCCTCTCTTCTGTCTCTCTTCTATCTGCTGTTCTACCCTCTTCTCTCTTTCTATCTGCTGTTCTACCCTCTTCTCTCTTTCTATCTGCTGTTCTACCCTCTTCTCCGTCTCACTTTTCCATCTGCCGTGCTGGCGTCTCTGCCTGCTTGCTGGAGTGAGAGGGTGTGTCGTTCTGTCCAGCTGGATCACCGCTTCCTGCGAGAGAAACGCAAAAAAAGCCAAATTAAAAGGAATTCTAAAAGGAATTTAGTGTGATACATCATGACAAGCACTCAGAGATGGAACTTAATTTTGAGTATATGAGAATAGTTTTACGAAACTATTTGAATGTGGAGTGGAGATGAATTCTCCCAGTACTCCTGTCTTGATATCATCATGAACCTCATGTCTTGATACCATCGTAAATGGCTGCTTTTTTATATAGCGCTTTTATCCAAAGCGCTTTACAATTTGTTACTCACATTTGACAAAGGAACACCTGTTCCGAAACATGTTTGTATTCGGCTGCGATTAAAACTTGTTGAACCCGAGAGTGCTGGCCCGGCTTCCTGCTTTCTTCTACATAAATTCTTCGGGATTGCAGCACCCAGTGTCAAATATTGAGAGTGCGGTCTATCTTGACTTTTACTCACATTTTACCCATTCACTCACACATTCACACACCAACAGCGGAGGCAACCATGCAAGGTGCCAACCTGCTCATCGGGAGGAGCAATTAGGGGTTAAGTGTCTTGCTCAAGGAATCACATGGACACGCTGCCCGGGAGGAGCGGGAATCAAACCGGGAACCTCCGGATTGCCAGACGACTGCTCTACCTCCCGAGCCACTGTCGCCCAACCATCATGAACCTCATGTCTTGATACCATCATGAACCTCATGTCTTGATACCATCTCATCTACCTCATGTCTTGATACCATCTCATGTCTTGATACCATCATGAACCTCATGTCTTGATACCATCATGAACCTCATGTCTTGATACCATCATGAACCTCATGTCTTGATACCATCATGAACCTCATGTCTTGATACCATCATGAACCTCATGTCTTGATACCATCTCATGTACCTCATGTCTTGATACCATCTCATGAACCACATGTCTTGATACCATCTCATGAACCTCATGTCTTGATACCATCTCATGTACCTCATGTCTTGATACCATCATGAACCTCATGTCTTGATACCATCATGTACCTCATGTCTTGATACCATCATGAACCTCATGTCTTGATACCATCATGAACCTCATGTCTTGATACCATCTCATGAACCTCATGTCTTGATACCATCTCATGAACCTCATGTCTTGATACCACCTCATGTACCTCATGTCTTGATACCATCATGAACCTCATGTCTTGATACCATCAAGATGTCGGCTAGATAATAATAATAAAAAACGAAGCATGTAGTCCTTTTTTGTTGACTGTTGTTGCAGTTTAGCATTTTTTTTCTCTGCTCCAAACTCTTTTTTGAAATAAAATTCTAGTTTCCAAGTGCCGCTGTAATTTACTTGTCTTTTACTCCATTTAGTACATTTTACTCAATTTTTTTGCCAATGCGCTGTCACCTACCCGTGGCCCCACTTGGTCGCGAGTTGCGACCCGTAGTTTGAGAACCACTGCTATAGGCTAATGTAAAGGCTATAATATATCACATGCCTATAGGCTAATGTAAAGGCTATAATATATTATAATGTAAAGGATATAATATATCACATGCCTATATAGGCTAATGTAAAGGCTATAATATATTATAATGTAAAGGCTAAAATATATCACATGCCTATATAGGCTCATGTAAAGGCTATAATATATTATAATGTAAAGGCTATAAAATATTACAGGTCTATAGGTTCATGTAAAGACTATATTATAATGTAAAGGCTAGAATATATCACAGGCCTATAGGCTAATATAAAGGCTATAATATATTACAGGCCTGGCCTATATGTGTGTGTGAGAGTGTGTGTGTGTGTGTGTGTGGTTCCTTACCTGAGCTGGGTTCTCCCTCTTTCTTCTCAGTCAGGAAGCTGCGTTGCATCATCAGTCTCTTCACTGTGTGACACTTGTACTTGAGTTCTGGACAGTTGTCTGAATTTCCTACAGACACACAAAGACTGTGAACATCAGCATCACGCTGGTCACTAGAGACTAGACACTCAAAGACTGTGAACATCAACAACACGCTGGTCACTAGAGACTAGCCACACAAAGACTGTGAACATCAGCATCACGCTGGTCACTAGAGACTAGCCACACAAAGACTGTGAACATCAACAACACGCTGGTCACTAGAGACTAGCCACACAAAGACTGTGAACATCAACAACACGCTGGTCACTAGAGACTAGCCACACAAAGACTGTGAACATCAGCATCACGCTGGTCACTAGAGACTAGCCACACAAAGACTGTGAACATCAGCATCACGCTGGTCACTAGAGACTAGCCACACAAAGACTGTGAACATCAGCATCACGCTGGTCACTAGAGACTAGACACTAGGGGTGGGAATCACCAGTTTCATCATGATACGATACGATATAGATTCTTTGGACAACGATACGATATTTGCCGATATCACAAAGTCTCTCACGATACAATACGATACGATTAGATTCAGGTGCCTGCGATCGATATGAGATGATATCATATGCCCATTTAACACAATCAGTAACATTTAGATCAACAAAAAAAAGGTAATGAAAATATCATTTGACATTTGTATTTTTGAGCTCTTCCAGACATTTAAAGGAAAATCAATCTATTGTTTTTAATACAAATAGACCTCCTGTTCACTGTAAAGTGCCACGTTTTTATATATTGAGCTTTAAACTTTAAGCTACATTTTTTGGAACTCAAAACTCACAACCTCCCTCTCCCAAACCGTTCCTACAACAATTTGTTGATGTTGCATGATCATGTATAGGCCTACATTTATTATGTATTATATTGTTTATGTTTAAATAACATTTAAACATCAAACTCCTCTGACCTCATCTGGTCTTTCCAAAGACGCGCGCACACACACACAGAAAGGGAGAATGCTATGCTGTAACGTCTACACACACGGAGCTACTGCTGTTGTTCTTGGGCGGATATGAGACTCGCCACAGGATTTTCAAAATAAGAGTATCGATATGAATCGATCTTATTACATCGCATCGATCCGATTCGATTGTTGATAATTACATCGATGTATCGATCTGGATCGATGTATCGTCCCACCCCTACTAGACACACAAAGACTGTGAACATCAACATCACGCTGGTCACTAGAGACTAGACACTCAAAGACTGTGAACATCAACATCACGCTGGTCACTAGAGACTAGACACTCAAAGACTGTGAACATCAACAACACGCTGGTCACTAGAGACTAGACACACAAAGACTGTGAACATCAACAACACGCTGGTCACTAGAGACTAGCCACACAAAGACTGTGAACATCAGCATCACGCTGGTCACTAGAGACTAGCCACACAAAGACTGTGAACATCAGCATCACGCTGGTCACTAGAGGCTAGACACACAGTGGAATAGAAGACTGTATAGTATGGTATTGTATAGTAGTGTACATAAGACCCAGTGTCTCATCCGTAGCTTAACACTGTATTGCACTATCGCTCAGCACGTCTTTTACCATGCATTTTTAAAACTTTATGTACATTATACCCGTTATGTCTTATTCTTATTACTTGTATTATTGCACAATCGCTGCAGGCATGACCACCCGCATTTCACTGTATGCCTTGTATGCCGTGACAAATAAAACTCTTGACTTGACTCACCATTTGACTGTCCTTCCTCAAACAGCACACAAGACCCAATAGCATCTGTGTGGAGGGAGATGAACATGTGACTTGCTACAGAAACCACAGTGACTTTGGTCTATGATTAGCTGGTAGACCCAACCGTTGCTCTGCTCAACCGCATAGTATGAGGTTGGCTGAAAATACCATAGGCCAGAAAGCAAATGCTCGCCAATTGATATTGGTACTGGTAGTGGTACTGGTATTGGTATTGGCACTGTTTATAATCTTTTCCTCAAACTGAGCTAAGCACTCTGGTTGCATTTGCAGGTGACTGGCCATGCCACATAGAACCCTAATTTTGGCCTGACAGGTCGCATGAAAATACAATCACATGTCCAATTGTACATATTGATTGATTGATTGAAAAGTTTATTAACAGATTGCAGAATGGGTACAGTACAGTACAGCTCAATACATACAATTGTTAAGGGGATGCAGACCAGAGAAAGACTTTCGTCTTGTTTACATCAGGGTCCCCCATTTTCAATTCATCATAACATATATGACATACATGACATACAGATAGACAGTACTGTACATATATCTTACTATATTATCTTACTGTACATAACATCACTTATACTGTACTGGCTCCCCATCATGTACAGGATTCAGTTAAAAAATATTACTCATGAATGAATTAATGAATGAAAACTTTATTTAACAGATTGCAGAATGGGTACAATACAGTACGGCTCAATACACACTGTCACTGTTCATCTTCAAAGCCCTCAACAACCAGTCATTCACTCCTCTATGACCGGTGTCATCTTACCTTCATACTCTCCTACAAACACATACTGTCCTACTTGCATGATGGGATTCTCACTGTCAACGTCCTGCAACACAGAGGAAAAGCTCAATCAACGCACGTTGCGGTATTAAAACCACCAGGTTCCATGTTCTGTGATGTTTTCAGACCACAACTCACCAGTATCTTGCATGTGCGGCCGCATTTGGACAGAAAGTCATTGTTTATGATGCCAGAGAGCTCCACCACCACCAGCTGCTCCTAAACACGTCACGGGAAAGTAAAGTTTATTAATGAATTAATTGGCGTTACAAGAAGTAAACGTTAAAACTGACCATCACGTTAGCTCACGTGCAAAACGGTAGTTATATTCGTACTTCCCATTCTTCCATTCTTCTTCCATGTTCGTATTTCTGGACTGAAAGAACAATACAAGAACATTTAAATAAACGATTTCGCCTCGGATTTATTGTGAGTGTATACCTCAACCATCTTTCTTTCTCGTGTTATCAAAACAATGTTTGACCACTTCCGCGAATGTACGGCGTGCGAGAGGCTTCAGATCTGTCTGGTTTATTTTCAGCAGTTACAAGCAGTCACCTCAGAGGGGCGCTGCTGTTCAGTTTTCTCTCCAGGTACTGTAGCCTGCAGTGCCTTTATCATCTCAGAATGAATTAAACAGAACAGACTCCTCATCACCTGCTTTTATCACCACAAGCTCCAGAGAATCATTCCACGTCATGAGGCTTTTCTTACGCTCCAACAACACATGTATTCTTCTTATCTAATGTTTACTTCTTTATCCTTATTACATCCAGCCAAGACACACACTCTCTCTATCTCTCTCTCTCTCTCTCTCTCTCTCTCTCTCTCTCTCTCTCTCTCTCTCTCTC
>NC_140182.1:12627302-12649802 GCF_963971535.1 Notolepis coatsorum
ACTGCAACTTGTTCCTGTTTGCGGACGACTCAGCCCTGCTGGTCTCTGACAAGAACAAGTTACAGGTTGAAAAAACCCTCAGCTCGGAACTAGGCAGAATCTGCACATGGCTCGCTGATAACAAACTATCATTACACATGGGCAAAACAGAGTCCATTCTCTTCGGTTCAAATAACAAACTCAGCAAGACCGACGGCTTCTCAGTTACAGTGGGTGACAATATTGTCACAAGGAAAGATGAAATTACCTACCTGGGTTCCATCCTAGAGGCAAATCTTTCCTGTGACAAAATGGCATCCAATGTAATAAAAAAAGTCAACCAACGAACTCGATTCTTGTAACGGATCTCCTCTCTGGTAAACAAGAATACCCTGAAGACTCTGGCAGGAGCACTCATTCAAGGGTACTACGACTATGCTTGCACAAATCATGTTAAACCCAGATTCGGCTCAAACAAGGGACTAAACACGTTTAGCAATTATGCCACATCAATGTGGAACGCCCTACCCAAAGCTGTAAAGGAATGTGAATCACTACCCACTTTCAAAACCACTCTCAAAGAACACCTACGGGAGACTGCAATTCGAAACTGGCCCCTGTAAATGTCCTAACCAAACCCCCTCCAATGTACAGTAAATGACCAAGTATGGTTTTGTCAATATTCCAATGTACAGTTTTGCTTGTACAGTTGTACAGTGTTCCCTAACCAGAGTCCCCTAACCAGAGTCACCTAACCAGAGTCCCCTAACCAGAGTCAAGTCAAGTCAAGTCAAGAGTTTTAATTGTCACGGCATACAGGTATACAATGAAATGCGGCTGGTCTTGCCGCGACGATGTGCAATACAGTGGTACAACATATAATAGAATCCAATAAAATACAGTGGTACAACATATTAATAGAATCCAATAAAACAGTGCAATAAACAGGTACATGGTGTGCCATCTCGGTATCTGTACATTAGTATTTACAGAGCATATAGGACATGCTAGGTAGCTTTAGTAGTGCAATACACTGTTCCTGATGTTATACTACTTTAAGTGGCCTTTCCTCTGGCCATAAGTGTGCGTGTGTGCGGCATGAGTGTTAAAGTGGCTGCTAGTGTGTGAGCGTGCTCAGCGTGCGTGTCGTGTATGTGCTTGTGTGTGGATAGTTCAGTTTCTGTGTCTCTCAATGTTCATTGTTCAAGGCTCTGATGGCCTGGGGGAAGAAGCTTAGCCTAAGCCTCTCCGTCCTAGTAGCTGGAGTTCGCAGGCGTCTGCCAGACCTCAGCAGCTGGAACAGGCTGTTATTGGGGTGGTGGGGGTCTTTCATTATCCTGCAGGCTCTGGATTTGCACCTCTTGTTGTATAGAGCCTGCAGGGGAGGTAGCGCAATACCCGTGGTACGCTCGGCTGAGCGCACCACTCTCTGTAGGGCCTTCTTGTCCTGTGCCGTGCTGTTCCCATACCAGGCAGTGATGTTTCCGGTCAAGATGCTCTCTACAGCTCCTGAGTAGAAGGACTGGAGTATCTTCCCCGATACTCTGAACTTCCTTAACTGTCTCAGGTGGTAGAGGCGCTGCTTCGCTTTCTTTACTACTGTGTCTATGTGTGTTGACCATGTCAGGTCCTCTGAGATGTGGACCCCCAGGTACTTGAAGCTGCTCACCCTGTCCACGGTAGCCCCGTTAATCGTCAGTGGTGTGTGTGTCTCCTGCTGTCCTCTCCTATAATCCACGATCAGCTCCTTGGTTTTACCAATGTTCAGGAGCAGGCTGTTGTCCTGGCACCAACGTTCCAGTACCTCAACCTCCTCTCGGTAGGCCTTCTCGTCGTTGTCCGAGATCAGCCCCACCACCACGTGTCGTCGGCGAACTTCACAATGGAGTTGGAGTTGAACTTGGCCGCACAGTCGTGTGTGTAGAGTGAGTACAGCAGGGGGCTTAGAACACAGCCCTGGGGGGACCCGATGCTCAGGGTGATGGTGTTGGAGGTCTGACCCCCCACCCTGACCGCCTGGGGTCTTTCACTCAGAAAGTCCAGTACCCAGGCGCTCAGGGCGGAGCTCAGGCCTAGCTCGATCAGCTTGTCCACCAGTCTGGTGGGGACTATGGTGTTGAACGCTGAGCTGTAGTCAATGAACAACAGTCTCACATAGCCCCCCTTCTGACGGTCAAGGTGGGAGAGAGTGCTGTGCAGTACCTGGGAGACCGCGTCATCAGTGGACCTGTTTGTCCTGTATGCAAATTGCATAGGGTCCATATCACTGGGGAGAGAGGCACAAATGTGGTCCTTGACCAGCCTCTCGAAACATTTCATGACCACAGAGGTGAGTGCCACCGGTCTGTAATCATTTGGACATGTTGGGGAGGGTTTCTTCGGTACAGGGATGATGGTAGTCACGTAACCAGAGTGCAGTAAAGTGCGTAACCCGTTGATTTCCCTGCCTATCATCTCTGTTCCCTTTAGCAGGATTGAGATGGACCTGGTGGGACCCCTTCCCCGCAGCGCCAGGGGCCACCAGTACATCCTGGTGATTATGGACTATATGCCACCCGGTATCCAGAGGCCATCCCACTCCGCACAATGGCCTCAAAAGGTATAGCCCGGGAACTAATGTTGTTAATCACGAGAGTGGGTATTCCGGACGAAATCTTGACAGATCAAGGCACGCCGTCCATGTCCAGAGTAATGAAGGACTTGGCCGGATTGTTAAAAATGACTCATCTCCGCACCTCAGTATATCATCCCCAAACAGATGGGTTAGTCGAGCGGTTTAACCGCACCCTGAAGAGCATGCTTAAAAAAGTGATGGAAGCCGATGGGAGGAACTGGGACCAGCTTCTCTCATACTTGATGTTCTCCATCCGGGAGGTTCCCCAGGTCTCCACAGGATTCTCCCCCTTTGAACTTTTGTATGGGAGAAGGCCTAGAGAGGGATGCTAGATATAGACAAGGAGGCCTGGGAACACCAGCCGTCACCACACAGGAGTTTGGTGGATCATGTGGAGGAGGTACAGGAGCGGATGGCCACCTTGTGGCCCCTGGTAAGAGACCACATGTCCAAAGCCCAGCAGGCCCAAGCCAGGGTCTATAACCGGGGCACTCAACCCCGAGAATTTCAGTCAGGGGATCACTACTGGCAGGTTCCCCTAGCTCCCAAAGATATGGAGAAAACAGCGTTTACCACCCCAGATGGGTTGTTCCACTATGTTGTTCTCCCCTTTGGTCTACACGGCGCACCCGCCACGTTTCAGAGGCTGATGGACCAGGTCCTCCGACCCCATCGAGAGTGTGCAGCGGCCTACATCGATGACATCATCATGCACGGCGAGGATTGGGGGACACATCTACGGCAGGTCACGGCTGTCCTACGAGCCTTGAGAGGGGCGGGGCTAACCGCTAACCCAAAGAAATGTCACCTGGGCCTACAGGATGCTGACTACCTGGGATACACTATCGGGAGGGGGACTATCAGACCCCAAGCCGGCAAGGCCGAGGCCATCCGGGGCTGGCCCCGCCCCCCAAACCAAAAAGCAGGTACGAACCTTCATAGGCCTAGCCAGCTATTACCGGCGTTTTGTCCCCAACTTCTCTGCCCTAGCAGCACCCCTGACCTAACAAAGAATAAATTGCCAGACCAGGTCCTGTGGACAGAGGAGACAGAGAGAGCCTTTCAGCAGCTAAAGGACAAGCTGTGTTCGGAACCAGTGTTGGTGACCCCCGACTTCAGCCAACCTCTGGTGGTGCAAACGGATGCATCAGAGACAGAGGTGGGTGCCGTCCTATCGCAACTGAGAGAAGGTGAGGAACACCCAGTGATTTTCATCAGTCGCAAGTTACTACCCCGGGAGAAGAATTACTCCACGATTAAGAAGGAGTGCTTGTTTTTTTTTTTGGTCCACTTTTTCTCCCATTTTCTATATTTTCTCCCATCCCAATTTCGTATCATCCAATTCAACCCTCCCCTGTCACGAACGCTGTTTCTTGCCTCCCACAAGCCGGCTGCAATGTGGACTAAGTCATACATAGCACAAGTCCCCTCCGGTACTTGAGGTAACAGCAGTCGCATCTTTTCACCTGCGCAGCTCGATCTCTCAGTGGCGAGGAGTAACGCGTGGGAGGCTCACGCTGCCCCCGACACTTCCTGATTCTACTGCGCAGGCGCACCAACCGACCTGTAGGAGTCGCTGTCCACAACGCCCGATCCCCACCCATCAGTTTCCCACCCCCTAATACGGCCAATGTGTATTAGTACGGACGACCAGCTAAACTGAAAGCAATGTGGAGCGCTGGGATCGAACAGGCGATCCCAGCGTCTCCGCATTCGTGGCGAGCGCCTTGCCCACTACGCCACGTAGCCGCGGAGCATGCACCCCTTGTATGGCTATCACGTAACAAGGACACCAATGCTCGGGTCACCCACTGGTTCTTATCCTTACAGCCCTTTGTTTTCTCCGTCATCCACATTTCTTGTGCAGCGCACGGGAATGCGGATGCGTTGTCCAGGAGGGAAGCGCTGGGAACGTGGTCCGCCCCAAGAAGCTCGGAGCTAAGGGGGGGATATGTGGCAGATATCATCCCCCGTTCCATGGCTACGTGGAGGAAGGGAGATACTACTGCCACGGGTAGAGGAGAGTCAATTAGTGAGCTGATTAGGACTGATAGAACACACCTGTGCACCACGTGATCACCCACATCCCACACACACACACACACACACCAGACACACATAACATAAAACCCTAGGAAAGACAGAGTAAGGTTGAGTGGAGGTGAGGAAGGAGCAGAGTGCAGATAGACATCGATATACAGAGCTGCATGTATCTGTTGCTCCATCTCCGCCCACTACAAACATGGGAACTCTCTAACCCCTGTACCAACCCCCCCCCCCCCCCCCCCCCCCCCTGTCCCAACCCCCCCCCCCCCCCCCCCATCTCTCTGAGTGCTTGTCTCGTAGTGCTGACCAAGGTGATGGATGTCTCGGGTCTTGGCCAAGATTGCAGTGACTGCTCTACGTGCACCACCGAGGCCATGGATCAGCTCCTTACCGTCTTCTGTCCGTGGTCTGTCAACATGGTTTGTGGTCTGTCAACGTGGTTTCATTGCTGGGTTAAGTACTTCTATTCTATTCACATAATATGCTTTCTTCATATATCTATTCTATTCACATATATGCTTACCACTTGTATCTATTGCTATGTCCGCCCACTACGATCACGCGAGCTGTCTAACGCCTGTCCCGTCTCCCTGTCTCCCTGTGAGTTGCTGTCCCGGAGTGTTGACCGGAGTGTCGGACATCCCGTGATGAAGACCGGGAGGATGCGACCCTCTCTGCGTGCCCTCCTGTCTCCCTGTCTCCGGCTGTCTCGTAGTGATGACCGGAGTGCTGGACGTCCCGCGATGATGTCGGGGAGGTTGCGACCCTCTCTGCGCCGCCCCCTATCTCCCTGTCTCCGGCTGTCTCGGAGCGATGACCGGAGTGTTGAACGTCCCGTGATTAAGACGGGGAGGACGCAACCCTCTTTGCGCCGCCCCTGTGCCTCGGCTCAAATAGATCCGCTATCAGCTCTATCTTTAATCTTTCAAAATGTTCAGTTGCTATCGCTATCAGCTCTATCTTTAATTTTTCAAAATGTTCAGTTGCTATCAGCTCTATCTTTAATTTTTCAAAATGTTCAGTTGCTATTGCATGCACTCATCTGTGTTTTACTACACACATGAGTGCATGCTTACCAACTGTCAGTCTGCAACACTACTATCACCGACATCTAAGAAGGGAGATACCCCCTTGAATGGCCCTTCTAAGGTTTCTCTCCTCCACACTGCCTGTGGTGCATTTTTTCCTATTGTTAGGTTTTAGTGAGTTTTTCCTTACCTTCGCGTGGGGTATATCTGGGAGTGTTTGCATTCATTCATTTATTTTGCATTTATTTTAAATTTGTTGGACCTTATGGTGTTCTTGTTTTGTTCTTGACTTATTGTTATGTTTCTTCTTGACTTGTTTAAAGAAGACGTGTCCGGCCCATGGGGACATTAACGTGTGTTGTCGGGCCTTACAAATAAATTTGATTTGATTTGATTTGTGCTTCTATTCAATAAATATATTTTATTTATTGAAATTCTGCTTGTGTGGACAGTTGAATTTGTTTGTTTTGAACCGTGTCGAGCCTGAACACCACCAGGCTCGTCAAAATATATACAGGGGTGTAAAGTACTTGAGTAATTGTACTTCGTTACAATACTTAAGTACTGTTTTTGTGGATTTGTACTTTACTCAAGTATTATTAGGTTTGTATACTTGTACTTTTAAAATGCAGACCTACAAAGTACAAATCTTGCAGGTCCAACCATTTTAATTAGTATATTTGTTTCTCTGGCCGAACTAACGTTAACGTTATTAATCCTACGGCCGCACTTTATTTAAAAGCAGCCAATCAAATCCCCATCAATGGAAAATTAACCTGCCCATACCCATGCTGATTGGTCCTTGTGCAAGACTAGAAAGTGGGGATCTTTGATTAAACACCTGCTATCAGAAGAATAGACAGTCAGATTTCTTTTTTTTCTTTTACTTTTTAGTACTTAAGTACATTTAAAAGTAGAAATGTTTTCACTTTTACTCAAGTTAAGTACATTTAAAAGTAGAAACTTTTTTACTTTTACTCAAGTGTGTTTTTAGCCAGATACCCTGACTTTTACTTGAGTACGATTTTGAGACGGTACCCCAAAGCTGTAAAGGAATGTGGATCACTACCCACTTTCAAAACCACTCTCAAGGGACACCTACGGGAGACTGCAATTCAAAACTGGCCCCTGTAAATATCCTAACCCAACCCCCTCCAATGTACAGTCATTTACCTATGGTTTTGTCAATAGTCCAATGTACAATTTTGTTTGTTTGTACAGTGTCTCCTCCCCCCCCCCTCAATGTACAGTTTTGCTTGTTTATACAGTGTTTCTCCCCCCCCCCCCCAACCACCTCCAATGTAAATTACCCAGTATGTTTGTCAATATCCCAATGTACCCAACCCCCCCCACACAACCCCACTCAACCTCCTCCAATGTACAGTTTCTACGTAAAATGTATATACTCCCTTTTCTTGACTCCTTCTGTATCACAAACAGTACTGTATTTGCAAATCTGGTATGTCATAAATGTATAGATGTAGCAGTACTGACTATCTGTATGTCATGTATGTCATATATGTCCTGATGAATTGAAAATGGGGGACCCTGATGTAAACAAGACGAAAGTCTTTCTCTGGTCTGCATCCCCTTAACAATTGTGTGTATTGAGCTGTACTGTATTGTACCCATTCTGCAATCTGTTAATAAAGTTTTCAATCAATAAATCAATCAATCAACCCATACTTTCACTTAAGTACAATTTCTGGGTACTTTTTACACCCCTGCATATACATATACAGTTATAGATGTATAGACAGAGTGTACCATGTGTATATATATATACAGTATATCCACCACACACTGGCCACAATCAGAAATGTAGTGGTAAAATATAAATAAAAATGTATATATATATTATTATTATTATTATTATAATTTCTTTTTAATTTAAATAAAATGTTTCTTTTTTTGGAAAGAGAAAATAAAACATCTTGATTTAAGTCTTACATTACATATTAACTATGCATTGAAATAATACTCATCCATCATATAAAGTACTACATACATTATATTGATATTAGTGTTGTGGAGACTATATATGTGGAGACTAACCTGCTGACAACGCATCTCCATTGTGGTTAGTGTAACAAAACGTCACTTCAAGTCTTAGCATATGTTTCTCTCGTGTTTGATTATTCCCGTTCTCCGTTGTTTGCTTTTTCCCGTGTTTCGTTCCTGGACTAACACTCGTTGTCTTCTCCTCTCTCCCCCATCAAGGAACCATATACCTCCACCCCAGAATTCCCTGCATCGCTCCCCATTCATTTCCCACTCATACTCGCACCCCTGGTCTGGATAGTACACTCTGACTCTGGTTTTGATAGTTCATCAGTGAGCTGGATGCAATCCTACCTGGAGGGGAGAGAACAGATGGTGTAGGTAAACGGTACACTACCCCCCCCCCCCCCCCCTCCCAGTGAGCTGTGGTGTTCCAGAAGGAAGCATACTAGGACCTTTACTGTTCCTAATTTATGCAAATGACATGTCATCAGCTTGTGACTGCAACTTGTTCCTGTTCGCGGACGACTCACTCAGCCCTGCTGGTCTCTGACAGGGACAAGTTGCAGGTTGAAAAAGCACGCGGCTCTGAACTCGGCAGAATCTGCACCTGGCTCGCTGATAACAAACTATCATTATACAACGGCATGCAAATTTCTCGATTCTGATTGGCTGAAACAGTCATTTTACACGTCTTTATTGGCAACAATTCCACGCTGCTGGCCCAGGACCCGCCCACAACCGAACCACATCACATCACTCCGCCGGATCACAAGAAGGTGGACAATAATCTTTACAAATGGATATGTTGATAGCGACTAAACGACTAAATATCAAGCGATTCTGTCACAGCGAATGTCTTAGTCGTTTAAACAATGTTGGATGATGTAATTGATGAGTCTTGAATCATTCTGTAACAAAAGAAAAATCGCGGATTGATTGATTGATTAATTTAAAAAAAAAAATCAATTTCTTTTTCCTTTCGACTGACAGCGCTCGCTCTAGTCTCCACCCACCGCCACCCCCCCCCCCCCCCCCCACACACACACACACACACACACACGCACACACACACACACACACGCACACACACGCACACACACACACACACACACACTCTGCCAGCAACGCGGGGGATAGTCAGAGAGCTGGGTGCTGCGCTGTTCTAAGTGAGCATGGCCTATTGAGTTGATTGATTGATTGATTGCTAATTTTATTACTGTACGCTTGATTTCCAACTGGTTAAGTTTAGGCCCTCTACAGTAGGTTTAAAAAAATAAATAAAAGAATAGGGCGAAGAAAACGTTTTTTTCCTATAGGGCAAAGAAAACGTTTTAATTTGTTTTACCTACTTTATATAGAAGCATCTAAGAATGAAGTTCTATGGAAAGTAGGTCTGCATTCCCTTAACAATTGTGTGTATTGAGCCGTACTGTATTGTACCCATTCTGCATCTGGTAATAAAATGTTCAATCAATCATTCCAATAATACACAGTTGGATGTGTTAGTTGGTTGGATGCACTTCAAGCTGCTTCCACATGAGGCAACTTCTCTCAATCATTCCAATAATACACAGTTGGATGTGTTAGTTTGGTTGGATGCACTTCAAGCTGCTTCCACATGGAGGCAACTTGTCTTTTTTGTAGTTGTGGGAACTACTTTTTCTGGCGGATGGTTTTTTCAATAAATCTTCGATTAATGTGTGTTTATTGTATAGAAATAAGGTTGGATGAATCTGGCAGTTGTATAAAAGCTTTACACCACTTGCAGTCGTGATTTGTGAACAATAAACCATGCCTAGGGGGGTCTAACGACCCTCGGCTGCGCCTCGGGCCTAACGACCACCCCTAGGCATGGTTTATTGTTCACAAACCACTCCTGCGCGTGATGTAATGCTTAATTACACCTGGGTAAAACAGAGTCCATTCTCTTTGGATCAAATAACAAACTCAGCAAGACCAACGGCTTCTCTGTTTGTCACAGTGGGTGACAATATTGTCACAAGGAAAGATGAAATTACATACCTGGGTTCCATCCTAGAGGCAAATATTTCCTGTGACAAAATGGCATCCAAGGTAATCAAAAAAGTCAAACAACGAACAAGATTCTTGTACCGGATCTCCTCTCTGGTAAACAAGAATACCCTGAAGACTCTGGCAGGAGCACTCATTCAAGGGTACTACGGCTATGCTTGCACCTATGGTACCAAAGCACCTCAAAGGCACTAAAAACAAGATTACAAACATCACAAAACAAACTGGTCAGACTACTGCTTGACCTCACTCCTAGAACCCACCTCACCCCTGCCCACTTTGACAACCTAGGATGGCTTAGAGTAGACGACAGAGTACAGCAACTTGCAATGGGCCTGGTCTACAAGATACAGTGACTACACCACTAAGATACCCATGTACATGTCAAAATACTTCCCAAAGGTCAGTGAATACCACGACCACAACACCAGAGGGAGTTCCACAAATCATATTCAACCCAGATTCGTCTCAAACAAGGGACTAAACACGTTTTGCAATTATGCCACAACAATGTGGAACGCTCTACCCACAGCTGTAAAAGAATGTGAATCCCTGCCCTCCTTCAAAACCACTCTCAAAGAGCACCTACGGGAGGCTGCAATTCGAACATGGCCCCGGTAAATGTCCAAACCCCCCCCCACCCAACCCCCTCCAATGTTTCTTCACCCTCAAATGTATATATTCTCGGGGCGCCTGAGTGGTGCACCACGTTACTGTGCTGCAGACCTACACGGTCTGCAGCATGTCCTCCCCCCACATCTTCTCCCGTCCTTCCTCTCCTCTGCTCTCTGTCGGTCATGTCTGACCAGAATAAAGCTGTAAAAATGCTAAAAGAAATCTTTAAAAATTTATATATTCTCTTTTAGAAACTCTGTCAGTACTGTATATTTGTTGTCAGTGCTGTATATTTGTATGTCGTGTACCGTATGTCATAAATGTTATGATGAATTGAAAATGGGGGACCCTGATGTAAACAAGACGAAAGTCTTTCTCTGGTCTGCATCCCTGTAACAATTGTGTGTATTGAGCCGTACTGTATTGTACCCCATTCTGCAATCTGTTAATAAAGTTTTCAATCAATCAATCAACCAATCAATCAATCAATCAATCAATCAATCAATCAATCAATCAATCAATCAACCAATCAATCAATCAATCACTATCACATTTACATTCAACACCACATGAGTTTTAGCACACTAGACACACGCACCCATACACATACTATAATTGAAACACACACATCTCATTTACATGGACCGTGAGCATACACACACTTCCCCCATTTAGTTAGTTTAGTACGTTCTATGATTTCATTTACTTTATTTATTCTTTATTTATTAAATATCATTATTGTATTCTGTCTGTCTCCTGTGTTTGTCTGTCCTGAGGTTCTGCCACACTTGACTCTGTATGTACTGATAATAACCAGTATTAACCACTTCAGGAGGGTTTCATCGGAACCAGCATTAACCAGTTCAGGAGGGTTTAGTACCAGTATTAACGTTAGGTTATGACTATAACCAAGTTCTGTTAGTTAGGGGCGACGCTTGGCATCACCTTCTGCACTATCTCGCGTACGTGCACGCGTACTGAATAAATTCCACAAATGTACCTCTAATACCAGTATTAGTCTGACCACACCCCTCATCAGCTTACCTTCATAAGCAGGTGTGTGGTCACCTGCTCTCCTCCTTCCCAAGCTTTCACCACAAGGTGAGGTCAAGGGCTGCAGCGGCCGTCTGATGCCAAGCGTCGCCCCTAACTAACAGAACTTGGTTATAGTCATAACCTAACGTTCCGTATCGTTAAGGGGCTCAGCTTGGCATCACCTTCTGCACAAGGGAGGCCAAGCGGAGCCGCTGGCTGACAAATACACCCCGCTGACAGCCCCCCACAACCATCAGAACAGGGAGGGCCGAGCCCCCCCGACCCCCCCTAATGGCGGGTAGCCCCCCTATTAGGGGCTTCATGGGAAGGCGACGGACCCGACCGTGCGAAGAGGCACTCAAGCAACTCAACGCACAGGGTGAGCAGACCGTGGCTTGACCCCACGACTACACACACGCACAACCCGCATGCCACCCGGGAACGAACGGAGGAACAACCTCGTTACTGCCCCCAGAATCACGGGGTCAAGAGCAAACCCAACCCCGTGGCAAGGCCGTAGCAGCGGAGCGCGAAGGAAGACCCAGATCCACCAAAGGACCGGGCTCCCTGGAATGGGGGCCCGGAGAAGTCCATGATGCCAGCATCAAGACCCCACCAGGGGGGCACCTAGTGACCCCGCCCCCCACATCGCCAGCGTATCCGGACAAGGGGCCCCTCAGCCGAGCGGGCCCTGTCCTCCCCAACAGCACACCGCCTGGAACACAAGCCCTGCAACAGGCAGACAGCACGGTTAACACACAAGAGGTAACCAACGGAAGCAGGCAGCGCACCGGGGAAAGACCAGGCAACAGGCTGTCAACCCAAGCCTGGAAAAACTGCGGACGAGGCAGGCGCCAGAAAGGACAGCTGAACAGCCGTCCCGGCGGAAGGGGCGTATGCTGGCGTTGTCGCACAACCAAGCTTTCAAACAGCACGTCAGAAGTGGGATCCGTAGACCACTCGACCCCTGACAGCTGCCCACAGAAAAGCCCATACGATCGGCAGACGTCATGAACGTGCAGGGGCACCCTCAACCGGAGAACCGGGAGTTGACACTGCAGCAACACACCAGAGAACCAACCACCCAGGCATCACCCCATGCAATGGTTGGTCCCATAACCCCTCAGGAAAGAACCCCGAAACACACCTGCGGCACCGCCGCAGCCCGCGTTCCGGTTCCCAACAGGGCTATCCCGGGCCTACGGGTCAACGAGCATCACCCCGGACCGGGCCCGGTGATACGGGGAGCACAGGATCCCAAAGGAGGTTAACCCCACCCAACAGGCTCCTCAGCGCCAAAAAGAGAGAGCGTAATATGGAAGACCAGCCCCAGCACCCCGCACTCGGTATTCCCAGGAGGTCACCCAACCAAGTACCAACCAAGACCAACCCGTACAGCGGCCGAGATCCGACGAGATCGGACGCGTACAGGTCGGCACGGCCGTAAGCCATTACGACAGTGCAGAATACAACGCACCCAACAAGGGTCCCATAACGCTCAACCCTGTGACACCCGGATCGACCTAGCATTTTTCCCCCCGAAAAAACCCCAAGTCCCTCAGGGTACCAGAACAGCAGATCTGCATCCCCAGCGGACAACGGGTGCACTGATCTGGACCAGCGCGACCAGAACCAGTCCCGTGCCCTAATCACGCCGACCTGCCAACCCCAGGAGAAGGGGCAGATATGCGCGTTTGATCCCAACATAAAAAAGAAGGCGCCACCCAGACGTGTCGGTATGAACCGCGTCCGGCGGCCCACCCCTAGGGCGTGAGACCCTTCCCCATATGTCCAGACCCATTCCGTCATCATCCCCTGACATGAACGGGAACCCATCGACAACACACAGGATGTCGGAAGAGGAAAAAAAACCCATCCCAATTGCTCCATAAAAACGCTGTTTTACCAAAGCAAACGAGGCGCGCCAGTCAGCAACGGCCCAAAGCACATCCTGAGCCAGCACTATGTGTGCGTTCTGACATACCCACATCAACAATAGGCCGTTTAGACCACCATATTGAATCCCCAAGACGCCCAGGGAACGACAAGAGGGGCGAGATGCAATCAACTCCATGAATGAATGAATGAAAATATTTACCCAACAGACTGCAGTACAGGAATACATACAAAAAGATAAGGGGAGGCAGACCTGAGAAAGACGTTAGTCTTGTTTCCATCAGGGACCCTCATTTCATATCCATCAAGACATATTCAACTCTTTATAAAATAAAGAAAAGGCATCACCCGTATGACCCAACTGCACAGCTGGGAGTAAAAACCCTGTTTTTGATTTTAATCCAGTCACTCCTTTTAATCAGAGTGTAAGACCAGACTCCCCCAGAAAACACCTTCCCACATGAGACCACGGTCAAGAAAAAGATATGTAAACTGTGAGACACGTGACCAACAGACTCAAGTTTGACACATAAACGGGCGCAGCAGGCTGTAAGTCCTGCGCCCAACCTCGACATCTTTAAGACACCAGCTCATGGAAGGCGTCGCCATAGCAACAACGCTACAACGGGCGGGGAAACCCACCGGATCCTGTCATAACAGGAGTCTGTAGAATACCCCTTCCCCCCCCCCCCCCCCCCCTGTCAAGCACTGGCTTGGCCCTGACTGGCTCAGCAGAAAAGATCAACAAATCCTCTAAACCAATCAAGTGGGAAAAAGGAGGGGTTTATTCGACACCCCCTCCCGAAAACACACCTTTTATCCCTACACACAGAAAACAACCGTAGCCATCTTGAAAACCTCCGGTAGAACAAAGCATAGCATAAGCTAATACAATGCCTGCTACCCACAAAGTGTAAAAAAGGGTTTACAACAAAACACAAGTCGCCTGTGCGTGAATCCCATACCCGTTGCCTATGTCATACATAGGAAGAACGCTGAACGAGAGTAATGGCTAGGCCATGAAAAATGTGCGTACGAGCATTACTGCAACTAACAACACAGCGTTGTGAAAACACATATACTTAGTTAAAGCAATGGAATAACACCAGTTCTAATTGCATGTGGAGCATCAAGCTAATAGAACCTATTACCGAGTGTAAGTTGCAGACCTTGCTTAAAACCCGTAACACAACACAACTCACCCCCCAACGTAACAGGGTAGATTCATATATACACAACCCCACCATATGATTTGTATGAAGAAACACACAGTTTGTTCGGCCAAACACAGTCCCCCTTATATCGGGGAACTTTTTTTATTAATTAAAAAAGTGTAAGGCACAAAATCACAGAGGGGCCGGGAAGGGTGTAGAGGAGGGGACACAAAGGGGAAAAAGTCACTCCTAACGGCGTCTGCCACTTCGCGCCGCTCGAGTCTTGCCACCCCGGGGAGCCCCGGAGGGACGATAGGTTACAGTCTGCTGGACACGACGTTCCCTACCGTCTCCTCCGGTCTGGGATGGGCCGGCGGTGGCCGAAGCGCCGTTTCGTCCCCTGGCCCTCTTGGCAGGGCCAGCAGCGGCGGTGGAGGTAGTGGTAGCGGCGACGGAGACAGCTCGACGTCGCGGAAGCCTTCTGCCCCCACCGGCAAGGACGGGAGGCGGAAAATGGGGTTGAAGGACGGATCTCTCCTCTGCCATTTCTCTGCATGTTGAGGTCATCAATTGCAGGGCCTTCCCGAACAGGCCAGCGTCGGAGAGGGCGGCCGTCAGAAGAGGGGCTCTCTTCTTCTCTGGCACACGGGCCTGCTCCAGCCAAAGGTGACGCTGGCCCAGGGTGGCCAGGGCGCGCACTTTCCCCATGGCTATGGCCAGCACCTGGGAAAGGTGCAGAACAGCTCCCGCAGCCTGGGTGATCTGATCGCATTTTACCTCGTTCAGATCCGTGCCGCCCGTCATTATCCCTGATACAAATCTAGCCAGGTGGGCGATGTTAGACGCCGCAGCCAGCGACTGTGTACCAGCGATGAATGACTGGTCACCCCAATAAGCCAATCGCCTAGCCGACTTCCCCTGGAGGACCGGCTTGCATAGGGGTTCCCACACCATATCCGGACAGAGGAGCGCGGCCATCGGATTGTCAAGCCGAGGTACGCCCTCCCCCATACCTTTGACTAACCCCGACACCCGTGTAACTGGTACGTAGGCGGGAGTTAGTCCCATGATGTTGGACACCGCCTGACCCCGACGAACATAGGCCCCCATCGATGGGAAAAATTGTAGACAACGTCCACCCCTCTCACTGGGGGACGCTGCCAGGGATGGCCTATGAGGTCATCAGGGACAGGTGCAGGCAATGGCAGCGGCAGCGGCACACCGTTTGCGGTGGCGGCTACCGCCATGAGCTCGGGAAACAAGGCCCGCAGTTCCCCCTGCGAACCCTCCTCCACCGACCCCGCATCCCTCGCATACAGCAGGCTGCGACTGGTCAAGGAGCCACAATCCGATGCGGCTGACAGTAGGGCATCCTGCTGATGAGGCCAAGGTGGTTCCTCGACATCCTCGAACAAGGCGCCCCATGGAGCCATTTCTCCCCCCTCCGGGGTCTCCGGAGGAGGGATACTCTCCTCCACGGGACCATCATACAAGAACCCGTCCGCCTCCTCCATGAAGTCTTCAGTTTCCATCAGAAATCCAGAGTCGGACGCGTCCTCGCTGGTCTCCAGCAATTCCCCAAACCCAGGCCGTTCGCGTCTGCACGCCACCATCTTGCGACGCGAGCGAGCAGACGCAAAAAGTTTTCGTCGCAAATCCTCCGGCTCCAAGACAATCCCCTGTTCATCAACGGGCGATTCCCCAGAACCAGAGGAACCAGAGTCGAGATCAGGCCATCGCCGGAGCGACGGCACCGAACCCTCGGCTCGTCGGTGAGGAAAACTATCCACCGGCAGTCTCCCGGGCTGGGTCGGCAACCACAAGAGTGGCAACAGCCCAGCACCGAGGCGCACGACGGAGGCGGGAATGGAGAACCGGTGGTGAAGAGTAGGTCTAGCGGGTCTACTCTCCGCGGAATACATTATGACCCAAACCTTTTCTTATACAACAAGTGAGAGAAGAAAAAGGTTAAGCACAATGTAAACCAGTCACAACTCTTTTCAACTAACAACACGTCAAGTGGGGTACTACCGAGGCACTTTCCTTGTGGTGAAAGCGAGAAGGAGGAGAGCAGGTGACCACACACCTGCTTATGAAGGTAAGCTGATGAGGGGTGTGGTCAGACTAATACTGGTATTAGAGGTACATTTGTGGAATTTATTCAGTACGCGTGCACGTACGCGAGATAGTGCAGAAGGTGATGCCAAGCTGAGCCCCTTAACGATACAGAACCAGTTCAGGATGGTTTCATCAGAACCAGTATTAACCAGTTCAGGAGGGTTTATTACCAGTATTAACCAGTTCAGGATGGTTTCATCAGAACCAGTATTAACCATTCCTGAGGGGTTCATCAGAACCAGTATTAACCAGTTCAGGAGTGTTTAATCAGAACCAGTATTAACCAGTTCAGGAGGGTTTCATCAGAACCAGTATTAACCATTCCTGAGGGGTTCATCAGAACCAGTATTAACCAGTTCAGGAGGGTTTCATCAGAACCAGTATTAACCAGTTCAGGAGGGGTTTAATCAGAACCAGTATTAACCAGTTCAGGATGGTTTTATCAGAACCAGTATTAACCAGTTCAGGAGGGGTTCATCAGAACCAGTATTAACCAGTTCAGGAGGGTTTCATCAGAACCAGTATTAACCAGTTAGAATATAATATAATAGAAATACTTTTATTATCCAGAGGGACATTTGACACTGCAAATCGTTCAACATTAATTAAACATTTAGACAGAACAAGTTACGAATAAGAATAACAAAACAAATAGCCTAAGAATAAGAATAGAATAAAGTAGAATAAAAATAGAATAAAATATACAGTAAATAAATACAGTAAAAATATACTGAAGTCTATAGGTGTAATATTGCACAGTGCTGTTTCAAGTAAGAGTCCAGGAAGATGGTAACTGTCACTCTGTGCTCAGTGATGCAGTGAGGCACAGTGATGCATTGTATAGTCTGATGGCTGTTGGAATGAAGGACTTCCTGTGCCGTTCAGTGCTGCATTTAGGTTGTGTGAGCCTAGCACTGAACATGCTCCTCCTGTCAGCCAAGTCTGTGTATAGTGGGTGGGAGGGGTTTTCCCTGATGGCCTGGAGCTTAGCAAGGCTCCTCCTCTCCGCCACCCTCGCTAGAGAGTCCAGCTCCACCCCAACCACGCTACCAGCCTGTTTGTGTCCCCTGCTCTCAGTCCGCTGCCCCAGCAGGTCACAGCGAACCAGTATTAACCAGTTCAAGAGGGTTTAATCAGAACCAGTATTAACCAGTTATGGACGGTTTCATCAGAACCAGTATTAACCAATTCAGGAGGGTTTAATCAGAACCAGTATTAACCAGCTCAGGAGGGTTTAATCAGAACCAGTATTAACCAGTTCATGTCATGAGGGGTTAATCAGAACCAGTATTAACCAGTTCAGGAGGGGTTCATCAGAACCAGTATTAACCAGTTCAGGAGGGGTTCATCAGAACCAGTATTAACCAGTTCAGGAGGGGTTCATCAGAACCAGTATTAACCAGTTCAGGAGGGGTTCATCAGAACCAGTATTAACCAGTTCAGGAGTGTTTCATCAGAACCAGTATTAACCAGTTCAGGAGGGGTGTCATCAACCGACAGATATGTAAAAAGTCCTGTTTCTTCCAACTGCGCATCATCTCAAAAATCAAGTCCTTCCTCTCCCCCAGCGACCTTCATAAAGTCATCATCATGCTCATTTTCTCACGACTGGACTATTGCAATTGCCTCTACTCTGGTCTCCCGGACAAAACCATCCTCCCCCTCCAGCGCGTTCAAAATGCTGCTGCCAGGCTGGTCTCAGGCACCAGAATGAGGGACCACATCTCCCCAGTCCTTGTCTTCTCTCTCCACTGGCTCCCAGTGAGAAAGAGAATCAATTTTAAAATTCTGCTTTTCACCTACAAAGCCCTCAATGGTCTCGCTCCGGCCTAGGGTGTGATGGCAGTGATGGCACTGTGGAATAAGCTCCCCCTCAAGATCAAGTCTGCCAACACCGTATACAAACATTCAAGGCTTTGCTTAAAACCCACCTCTTCGCTCTGGATGATTACTTTGCTGTTGTGTTGTGTGTCTGAGGTGTTCTTATGTTCTCTGTCTGTCCGTCTGCCTGGTTCCCTGTTTCTTTGTCCTGTTCATTTATTCATATTTATTCGTATTCTTTTCCCCCCGGGCTGCGCCCCGGACCGATGTAAAAATTGGCTGAGGGCCGCATTATAAATGCAAATATCATATCATATCATATCATAACCTCTGTGACCTGCAGACCAGCATCCTGAGCACAGCATGATGCAGAAACAGCCTCTCTGGAGGAAATGCCTTACCTTGTGGAGAATGACATGACTGCTGATATGAGATATGTGTAAGTAAAGTGAAGGAATAGTACGTTGAATCATAATTTAATCGCCACCTTCTCTGTCAAATGCATATATTTTTCAATGATTGCAAGGTATTACCTTCGCGTGGGGTATGTCTGGGAGTGTTTGCATTGCATTCATTTATTTTGCATTTATTTTAAATTTGTTGGACCTTATGGTGTTCTTGTTTTGTTTCTTGACTAATTGTGATGTTTCTTCTTGACTTGTTTAAAGAAGATGTGTCCGGCCCATGGGGACATTAACGTGTGTTGTCGGGCCTTACAAATAAATGTTATTTGATTTGATTTGTATACCAACTATACCATTATAATACAAATAAACTAAATATATTTTTTTATTATTCCAGAATAGTATTACGTTGAGTTTTATTTTCAGAAAATATCAAATCTTGCATTAGATATTACCCACTGTGATTTAAATTAATTTAATTAGATTTGATTAGATTAGATTCCAATTTATTGTCATTATACAAATACAGTACAATGAAAAGAGGTTTGGCATCCAACCAGGGTGCAAATGTAACAGTAAAGTGCAATAGTAATATACAATGTGCAGGTGATTAAACTGGATATAAATGATATAAATTAGTAATAATAATAATAAACTGTATCTGTATAGCACCTTTCATACAGAAACTGCAGCTCAAAGTGCTTCACAACTGAAAAAAAGACAGGCATAAAATGAGCACATAAAGTGCAGACATATAAAATCACAGTTTTTCACATTAGGATCTATCCCAACAGGCCACCTTGTTTATGGTTTGATTTGAGTTTTATATAGACAATAATAAAAAGAGTAAGATAAAATAGATAGAGTAAAATAGTGCAGTGCAATAAAATAGTAGAATAGAATAGATAAAATTTACTACTGGCGCTAATCAGATGTATGTACACAGAGTTGTAGTATTAATATATACACTGATACAGGTATAAAGACACTAGGTAGTAAGTCATACTGGCCAGCAGCGTAACTAGTAAGAATAGGTATGTACATATAGATACATATAATATCTACAGATATGTAAACAGGATTATATGCAGGTATATACAGACAGATGTGGATATATATATATATATATATATATATATATATATATATATATATATATATATATATATATATATATATGGTAAGGTATATATATGGTATATATAATAAGAATAATAAGAATAAATATATCTATATAATATATAATAATAAATAAATATATCTATATATATATCTATACTGTACATGCTATCATAGACAGTTATATGGGTTATATGCAGGCGTATTCAGACAGATATGGATATATATATATGCTGTAAATATAAATATATAAATGCTGTAAATATAAATATATAAATGTATGGTATATACAGCACTATTTTACATGCTATCATACAGAGTTGTGTAGATTATAGTATAAGGTAGGTAGTTGTGATTATTACTAAGACTACAGCGTAGGCCAGTTGTAGACAGTGAGAGCAGTATAGGTATAAACTGAGTATATGTTTGTACAGTATGGGTAACAGAGCCTAGGGTGTAGGCAGTGGGATTCAGAGTGTATATGGTGTGAATGAATGAATGAATGAAAACTTTATTTAACAGATTGCAGAATGGGTACAATACAGTACGGCTCAATACACACAATTGTTAAGGGGATGCAGACCTGAGAAAGACGTTTGTCTTGTTTCCATCAGGGTCCCCCATTTTCAATTCATATAGACATTTATGACATACACAACATACATGACATTTATGGCATAGGGACATACAGGTATTTAGTACTCATACATTTGTGACATAAACGGTATTCAAATATACAGTACTGTTACCCCTAGATCCTGACAGAGTATATACATATGATGGGGAGGGGACTGTACGGTATGGAGATAATATGGAATAAATATCTATGTTAGCTGAAAAAATAATGGATAAACGATTTCCCTGATAAAAACAGAGGGTGAGTGAGTTTAGGTGTATCTGTGTCTACAGCCTTGCCCCCAGACTGTGTTGGACACAACACTCCTGCTGCACATGTAAAAAACAAAACAAAAAAACAAGCCATCTCTGAAACAAAAGCCTCGACTGGCCTTGCTGCAGAATGGTAGTCTATTACTGATGATTGTCCAGGATATGGGCTGTGAGATGCCTGTGTGCTTTGTGAATAAATAGACAATGAATAATATTGGTCCAAACCCACTTAGTGTCATCCCACTATCACCAGCTCTGTCAAATGCTATCTTTTTCTTTACTGTGCGATCGTTGGTGACAGTAGCTGTGGTGAGCGGGGTCGTGTGCCCCCGCCCGAGTGGTGACAGTAGCTGTGGTGAGCGGGGTGGTGAGCGGGGTCGTGTGCCCCCCGCCAGAGTGGTGACAGTAGCTGTGGTAGAGCGGGGTCGTGTGCCCCCCGCCCGAGTGGTGACAGTAGCTGTGGTAGAGCGGGGTTGTGTGCCCCCCGCCCGAGTGGTGACAGTAGCTGTGGTAGAGCGGGGTCGTGTGCCCCCCGCCCGAGTGGTGACAGTAGCTGTGGTAGAGCGGGGTCATGTGCCCCCCGCCCGAGTGGTGACAATAGCTGTGGTAGAGCGGGGTCGTGTGCCCCCCGCCCGAGTGGTGACAGTAGCTGTCGTTGAGCGGGGTCATGTGCCCCCCGCCCGAGTGGTGACAGTAGCTGTCGTTGAGCGGGGTCATGTGCCCCTCGCCCGAGTGGTGACAGTAGCTGTCGTTGAGCGGGGTCATGTGCCCCCCGCCCGAGTGGTGACAGTAGCTGTGGTGAGCGGGGTCATGTGCCCCCCGCCCGAGTGGTGACAGTAGCTGTGGTGAGCGGGGTCATGTGCCCCTCGCCTGAGTGGTGACAGTAGCTGTGGTTGAGCGGGGTCGTGTGCCCCCCGCCCGAGTGGTGACAGTAGCTGTGGTTGAGCGGGGTCGTGTGCCCCCCGCCCGAGTGGTGACAGTAGCTGTGGTAGAGCGGGGTCGTGTGCCCCCCGCCCGAGTGGTGACAGTAGCTGTGGTTGAGCGGGGTTGTGTGCCCCCCGCCCGAGTGGTGACAGTAGCTGTGGTAGAGCGGGGTCGTGTGCCCCCCGCCCGAGTGGTGACAGTAGCTGTGGTTGAGCGGGGTCGTGTGCCTCACCAGAGTGGTGACAGTAGCTGTGGTTGAGCGGGGTCGTGTGCCTCACCAGAGTGGTGACAGTAGCTGTGGTAGAGCAGGGTCGTGTGCCCCCGCCCGAGTGATGACAGTAGCCGTAGTGAGCGCAGCTTGCACCTGTTTCAGCGCCGTGATGAATCACCAAATAAATTGGGTAAATTATTGTCCTTCAATTTTTACGGGGACTTTTGCGTTTTTTGAGGATGCAGTGAGTTTAACGTCTAGACGCAGCCGCGGAGACCATCAGTACTGAAATCACACCTGGATGGTGATTAGTAAATAAATAGATGCTGAGGTCAAAGACAGGCCCTGTGAGGGGATGAGGTCACGGCCAGAGAGACAGGCCCTGTGAGGGGATGAGGTCACGGCCAGAGAGACAGGCCCTGTGAGGGGATGAGGTCACGGCCAGAGAGACAGGCCCTGTGAGGGGATGAGGTCACGGCCAGAGAGACAGGCCCTGTGAGGGGATGAGGTCACAGCCAGAGACAGGCCCTGTGAGGGGATGAGGTCACGGCCAGAGAGACAGGCCCTGTGAGGGGATGAGGTCACGGCCAGAGAGACAGGCCCTGTGAGGGGA
>NC_140182.1:12654802-12730674 GCF_963971535.1 Notolepis coatsorum
TGATGACAAACATAGCACTAGCGGCAATAATAATCTATAAGGTGTTCTGAAAACAACCAAACAGCAACAACAACAACAACAAATACCTGGTCCTAACGGGCTGGTATAGCTTTAATTAATTACAATATATGATATGTTATGTTATGTACACACACAGTCCAACAGCCTGGATCACATTGGAGCATCATTTTTAATATTTCCCTTCCCATTCAAAGTATATATTTTTTAAACCCTATATTTATTTCGATTTCTAAAATAGTATTTACTAAACCCGCGGACGTCTATAAAAACAAACTAAATGACAAATAAAAAGAGTGTCACTTCACCTTTTATAACATTTCATAACCACATACAAATTGAATAATTCAATAATGATGAACACGGATAGAGAATAATACCAATACCATACAAAAAAATGTTGTAGTAAATGTGAGTCTTCGCATTATATAATAGTATAGGGGCAAAAAAATAGCCTATTTTATTTCCAATTAATATTCAACCTTTTTCAATGAATATTTTGCATACTTCTATTCTATATCCCCGTATCTCCCCCCCCCTCCCCCCTCCCTCTCCCTCTATCGCGGAATCCTATTGATCCAAACGGGGCTAATTAGCGGACGGTGGTGTCTGCGCGCAATTACGCACATGCGCAGTGGGGGTAGATCTCAGCCATTTTTTGGAAGGGGAAAAACTAATTAGCAGGAATAAAGAGCCCAAGTGTTTTTTTCTTCTTCTCCTCAGTGATCAGAACTCATTCTACCTCTTGTAGCTCCGCGCACACACACACACCCCCTCCTCCGTCCTCCCCGTCCCCGGCGCGGCTTGTTTACTACGGCTTTATAATGACACTGGTGTGGTGTCCATGATAATAACAGCTCGATCGCTCCGCCGCCCCTATTCTTTATCCCTCCGCTCCGTAAAGAGAGGATCCGTCCATTCAGAAAGGAATGAGTTGCGTGTTTTATATGCGCTTGTTTTCGGGATTACAACACGTTCGGCGCGCGGAGCCTCGTTGTTCCCTGTGACGCCCAGAGATGTAAGTGTGTTTGTTTTTTACTACGTTTTATAAGCTGATCGGGCAGGTTTTTAAGTCAGTAGCTCCTCCGTCCTGGTGGTACTGTTGTTCTGCATATTGGACTTCACCTGTTACTGAGTACTGCATGCGAGTGGCTCCTGTATACATTGTATATTATAATAATACGCACTGTACAGTGTATATTACTATTGCACTGTACTGTTACATTTGCGATGCTAAACTTCTGTTCGCTGTACGTGTGTGCTGTATGGGTGACAATACATTTGAATATACGGTTCTCTCTCTGTAAACAAAGACTTTAAAAAACCTGCAGCTTTCGTTGTTGACCAGAAAACGATCAGCTTCACCTATAAGTTATACCCGGTGCTTTTCAACAGCAACCACCGATGCTTTTATTATGATTTTCCAAATCCATCTTCTTGATGGTATAATATAATAGTGTTACCTTTGAGACAGATCAGAGATCAGCCCCCCCCCTGCTGGGTCTTGTCTGTGGTCCACTGGGTCTCGTGCTGTGTCAGTTGCTTTTAAAACAGTATTTGTCCATACTACTAACACAATATATTTTCGTGTTGTCATGTCACACAATATACTTCTCTCTCTGTCTCTGTCTCTCTCTCTTTCTCCAGACACACACACACACACACACACACACACACACACACACACACACACACACACACACACACACACACACACACACACACACACGCACACACACACACAATGATATGGTGTCTGCTAGGAATAATATATATTTTAGATGTATAGATGAATTAAAATGAGAATATATACATTTATAGAGTGGAAGACATAAACACATGCTATATATAACATAAAACATAATTATCCACCATTAAACAATATCCCTGATGCTAGATATATATATTACCATAATGCCATAATGCAGGGTAACTTGTCATGATCTGAATCACATCGCTTGTGCAGGGTGGGATACATGCATTAACACACACACACACACACACACACACACACACACACACACACACACACACACACACACACACACACACACTGCTAAGTGATGGTTTCCCGTACTTGGGATCGATAGAGAGCCAGGAATGCTTGTATAAATAGTTACATTGCCGATAGACCCGGGTTATTGATTGCAGTGTAAATGAAAATCTTTATCAGATTAGAGACTGATCTCGCTGCAGGCGAGTGTGGAGACGGGCATCTCTCTGGCCAGCTCAGTCAGTCCCCTCTCAGACCTGCCAGGACCCCAGCTCAGTCCCCTGTCAGACCTGCCACCAGGCATCTCTCTGGCCAGCTCAGTCCCCTCTCAGACCTGCCAGGACCCCAGGCAGCTGCAGTGGCCAAGGGTCTCTGGCCTGTGACATAAACATAGTACATTAAAGTACCATCAGAGAGACGGTATGAGCCATATATCACACAGCCGCAGAGAGAGGGGGGGGGGGGGGGGGGCAGGAGAGAGAGAGGGGGGTGCAAGAGAAAGGGGGGCAGGAGAGAGAGAGAGAGGTGCAGGAGATAGAGGGGGGGGGGGGGTGCAGGAGAGAGGGGGGTGCAGGAGAGAGAGATGCGAGGGGGTGCAGGAGAGAGAGAGAGGGGTGCAAGAGAGAGAGAGAGGAGAGATAGAGAGGGGGTGCAGGAGAGAGAGAGAGGGGTACAAGGGAGAGAAAGAGGAGAGAGAAGAGGGTGCAGGAGAGAGAGAGGAGAGAGAGAGGGCTACAAGGGAGAGAGAGAGAGGAGAGAGAGAGGGGGTGCAGGAGAGAGAGAGGGGTACAAGGGAGAGAAAGAGGAGAGAGAGAGAGGAGGGTGCAGGAGAGAGAAAGAGGGGGGTACAGGAGAGAGAGAGAGAGAGAGAGGGGGGGTGTTGGAGCAGAACGATAGAGGGAAAGAGGGGGGCTGGTTGAATGAGAAAGTGAAAGGATACATTAAGGTCTTCCCTTGATTAAAAAAGGTCAGTAATGAGATTGTAGGACGCAAGGAGAGGGAGAACGGGCTGTATCCTCCTCTTCTGCCAGACATCAATCACACGGGGGCTGGGGGCTGGGGGACGGGCAGGCCCCTTCTTTTGGAGGAGTCATTGTACTTATGTGTGATTGTAGGAGTCATTGTACTTGTGTGTGATTGTAGGAGTCATTGTACTTATGTGTGATTGTGTCGAGGAGTCATTGTACTTATGTGTGATTGTAGGAGTCATTGTACTTGTGTGTGATTGTAGGAGTCATTGTACTTGTGTGTGATTGTGTCGAGGAGTCATTGTACTTGTGTGTGATTGTAGGAGTCATTGTACTTATGTGTGATTGTGTCGAGGAGTCATTGTACTTGTGTGTGATTGTGTCGAGGAGTCATTGTACTTGTGTGTGATTGTGTCGAGGAGTCATTGTACTTGTGTGTGATTGTGTCGAGGAGTCATTGTACTTGTGTGTGATTGTGTCGAGGAGTCATTGTACTTGTGTGTGATTGTGTTGAGGAGTCATTGTACTTGTGTGTGATTGTGTTGAGGAGTCATTGTACTTGTGTGTGATTGTGTTGAGGAGTCATTGTACTTGTGTGTGATTGTGTTGAGGAGTCATTGTACTTGTGTGTGACTGTGTTGAGTCATTGTACTTATGTGTGATTGTGTTGAGGAGTCATTGTACTTGTGTGTGATTGTGTTGAGGAGTCATTGTACTTGTGTGTGATTGTGTTGAGGAGTCATTGTACTTGTGTGTGACTATGTTGAGTCATTGTACTTGTGTGTGATTGTAGGAGTCATTGTACTTATGTGTGATTGTGTTGAGGAGTCATTGTACTTATGTGTGATTGTATGAGTCATTGTACTTATGTGTGATTGTAGGAGTCATTGTACTTATGTGTGATTGTGTTGAGGAGTCATTGTACTTATGTGTGATTGTAGGAGTCATTGTACTTATGTGTGATTGTGTTGAGGAGTCATTGTACTTATGTGTGATTGTGTTGAGGAGTCATTGTACTTATGTGTGATTGTGTTGAGGAGTCATTGTACTTATGTGTGATTGTGTTGAGGAGTCATTGTACTTATGTGTGATTGTGTTGAGGAGTCATTGTACTTGTGTGTGATTGTGTTGAGGAGTCATTGCACTTATGTGTGATTGTAGGAGTCATTGTACTTGTGTGTGATTGTAGGAGTCATTGTACTTATGTGTGATTGTGTTGAGGAGTCATTGTACTTGTGTGTGATTGTGTTGATGAGTCAGTGTACTTGTGTGTGATTATGTTGATGAGTCATTGTACTTGTGTGTGATTGTGTTGAGGAGTCATTGTACTTGTGTGTGATTGTGTTGAGGAGTCATTGTACTTATGTGTGATTGTGTTGATGAGTCAGTGTACTTGTGTGTGACTGTGTTGAGTCATTGTACTTGTGTGTGACTGTGTTGAGGAGTCATTGCACTTATGTGTGATTGTAGGAGTCATTGTACTTGTGTGTGACTGTGTTGAGGAGTCATTGTACTTGTGTGTGATTGTGTTGAGGAGTCATTGTACTTGTGTGTGATTGTAGGAGTCATTGTACTTATGTGTGATTGTGTTGAGGAGTCATTGTACTTATGTGTGATTGTAGGAGTCATTGTACTTATGTGTGATTGTGTTGAGGAGTCATTGTACTTATGTGTGATTGTGTTGAGGAGTCATTGTACTTGTGTGTGATTGTATTGAGGAGTCATTGTACTTGTGTGTGATTGTGTCGAGGAGTCATTGTACTTGTGTGTGATTGTGTTGAGGAGTCATTGTACTTATGTGTGATTGTGTTGATGAGTCAGTGTACTTGTGTGTCACTGTGTTGAGTCATTGTACTTGTGTGTGACTGTGTTGAGGAGTCATTGTACTTATGTGTGATTGTAGGAGTCATTGTACTTATGTGTGATTGTGTTGAGGAGTCATTGTACTTATGTGTGATTGTAGGAGTCATTGTACTTATGTGTGATTGTAGGAGTCATTGTACTTATGTGTGATTGTGTTGAGGAGTCATTGTACTTATGTGTGATTGTGTTGAGGAGTCATTGTACTTATGTGTGATTGTGTTGAGGAGTCATTGTACTTATGTGTGATTGTAGGAGTCATTGTACTTATGTGTGATTGTGTTGAGGAGTCATTGTACTTATGTGTGATTGTATGAGTCATTGTACTTATGTGTGATTGTGTTGAGGAGTCATTGTACTTATGTGTGATTGTAGGAGTCATTGTACTTATGTGTGATTGTGTTGAGGAGTCATTGTACTTATGTGTGATTGTGTTGAGGAGTCATTGTACTTATGTGTGATTGTGTTGATGAGTCAGTGTACTTGTGTGTCACTGTGTTGAGTCATTGTACTTGTGTGTGACTGTGTTGAGTCCATTCTCACTGCCTTCGTGTACATTAATACACCATAACTACAATGTTTGGGATTCGTTTCTTTTTCTTCTCTACTCGAATTAAACATTTACATGGCTATATTATGTACATGTTTTGTCATCAGTCTGACATGCGTCTTGTTTGTCTTCAGTGGGTGTTTGTGGTGGTGGAGGAGGGGGCTGTTAGGGTTGAAATAGAAGCAGACCTCACACACCTCTCTTCTCTGGTGTGGAGCTAACTGGAAGGCAACCCGTCCTCTTTTATCTAAGCACGGCAATTTAGTCAAAGCCCCTCAGCTCCGATGTGTTCACTTCTTTATATAATCCCATCCCCCGGGGAATATTACAGGCCCCCCCGCGTTGCCGTTACCCACATTCCTCTAGCTAGTTTAGCGCTCCATACTATTGATTTTCCCATTAAGAGCTAACGCTAAGCTAACCCCGGAGTAACCGGCCGCTGTGCTGCTCCCCGTGTGCTGAACAGATGCTGCCCTAATAATCAATGGCCTACGCTTTACTGCAATATTATTTACTTGAATCATGTATTCATTTTTTCTCTCTTTCTCCCTCTCTCTCCCCCTCTCTTTCTTTCTCCCTCCCCCTCTCTCTCCCTCCCCCCCCTCTCTCTATTCCAGGTGGGGAGGTGATGTGTGGCTACTGTAGCGTTGGGTATGGACAGCGGTGATGGAGGAGGGGAGGGAGGGGGAGGGGAGGAGAGAGAAGCCGACCTCAGCCCCCAGGCTTTATCTCCTCCCCTGACCTTGGCGCTCCCTGGGGAGGGGTCATCCTCTCGTACCTCAGCCTCGGCCCCTGCCAAAGAGCCCCCGACCCTGCCTCAGTCCGAGCGGGAGGAGGGGGCAGAGGGGCCTCAGGTCAGAGGAGACCCCCAGGGAGGAGAGGGCAGAGGTGGAGGGAGTCATACGCAGGGGGGAGAGGAAGACGACAGGGAGGGTTTTTTTCTAGAACGAGAGAAGGGCGACGAGGAGGCGTATGCAGGTGTGGGAGAGGAGGAGTCACTTCGAGGGGAGAGGAGGAGTCACTTCCCAGCGGCCGTCAGTGAGGAGGAGGCCGTCTCAAACCAAAGCCAAACCAAATCCAAATGTTCTTTATTACCTCAACGGAGCCTCAGCTCTTCTTCCAGCACTGCAGCGGCCAGCAGCTCACTCCACAGCAGAACCGCCTCTCCAAAGCCCCGCCCCTCTCCTTCCACCTCTCCAAAGCCCCGCCTTTCTCGTTCCACCTCTCCAAAGCCCCGCCCCTCTCCTTCCACCACTCCAAAGCCCCGCCCCTCTCCTTCCACCACTCCAAAGCCCAGCCCCTCTCCTTCCACCTCTCCAAAGCCCCGCCCCTCTCCTTCCACCTCTCCAAAGCCCCGCCCCTCTCCTTCCACCTCTCCAAAGCCCCGCCCCTCTCCTTCCACCTCTCCGAAACCCCCTTCTTTTCTCTCCGCCTCTCCAAAGCACTTCAGTTGCCCCCCCTCATCCTCCGCCCTGCTGAGCGAGACTGAGGTACAAGACATTAGGGGAGATCAGGGCTGGATTTCTGGGTTTCCTCAGAGCTTTAAGTCCCAGCAGTCTGCCCTGTCTCTTGCCCTGGTGGCTCCAGGGTCCAGTCCGGCAGGCCCCCACTCTTCCATTGCCAATGGAGACGGTGCCAAAGCTCCAGAACCAAACGACAGCCAGCCAGAGAAAGAGGTGGAAGACGAGAGAGACAAAGACGAGGAGAAGGACGGTGTCCTTAGAAACCTCAACCAAGACCTCTGTCCCAACTCACTGACTAGTCACATGACCGTAATGCACTCGCGCAACTCCTGCAAGACGCTCAAATGTCCCAAATGCAACTGGCACTACAAGTCCCAGCACACCCTGCAGGTCCACGTGAAGGAGAAACACCCCGAGACGGGGGGACAGTGCGTGTGCGGCACCTCGGGGGAGAAGTGCGTGTGCGGCGGGGCGCTGAGGGGCGTGTGCGGGTACTGCAGCTCGGGGAAGCCCCACCCGCGCCTGGCCCGGGGGGAGACCTACGCCTGCGGCTACAAGCCCTACCGCTGCGAGGTGTGCGACTACGCTACCTCGTCGAAAGGCAACCTCAGCATCCACATGCAGTCGGACAAACACCTCAACAACGTCCAGAGCGGAGGTCTCGCCAACGCGCCTCTCGGCGCCCTCAACGGCTCCCCCAACGGTCACGCGACGGAGGAGCAGGCGGTGTACGTCCTCGCCGGGTTGCCCGTCACCCCGCCCGCCGCCGCTCAGCCCGCCAAGCCGCCGCAGCAGCCCCCCGTGACGCAGCACACAACACCCCCCTCCCTCGGCAAGCGGTGGCGGTGTGACGTGTGCGACTACGAGACCAGCATCGCCCGCAACCTGCGCATACACACCACCAGCGAGAAGCACACGCACAACATGCTGCGGCTGCAGAGGGGCTACTACCTGTCCCAGTGCAGGAGCATGAACCCCCAGGTTAAACACCTCCAGAACGCAGGTGAGCGTCACTGCAGGAACCCCCAGGTTAAACACCTCCAGAACGCAGGTGAGCGTCACTGCAGGAACCCCCAGGTTAAACACCTCCAGAACGCAGGTGAGCGTCAGAGCAGGAACCCCCAGGTTAAACACCTCCAGAACGCAGGTGAGCGTCAGAGCAGGAACCCCCAGGTTAAACACCTCCAGAACGCAGGTGAGGGTCAGAGCAGGAACCCCCAGGTTAAACACCTCCAGAACGCAGGTGAGCGTCAGAGCAGGAACCCCCAGGTTAAACACCTCCAGAACGCAGGTGAGGGTCAGAGCATGAACCCCCAGGTTAAACACCTCCAGAACGCAGGTGAGCGTCAGAGCAGGAACCCCCAGGTTAAACACCTCCAGAACGCAGGTGAAGGTCAGAGCAGGAACCCCCAGGTTAAACACCTCCAGAACGCAGGTGAAGGTCAGAGCATGAACCCCCAGGTTAAACACCTCCAGAACGCAGGTGAAGGTCAGAGCATGAACCCCCAGGTTAAACACCTCCAGAACGCAGGTGAGCGTCAGAGCAGGAACCCCCAGGTTAAACACCTCCAGAACGCAGGTGAGGGTCAGAGCAGGAACCCCCAGGTTAAACACCTCCAGAACGCAGGTGAGCGTCACTGCAGGAACCCCCAGGTTAAACACCTCCAGAACGCAGGTGAGCGTCAGTGCAGGAACCCCCAGGTTAAACACCTCCAGAACGCAGGTGAGCGTCACTGCAGGAACCCCCAGGTTAAACACCTCCAGAGCGCAGGTGTGTCTCTGGTCATTAACCCTTTCAGGTGCACAATGGGAATGGAACATTCTGATGACTGTGTCATGAAAAGATATATATTTAATATATATATTTGAGGAATATCTGAAGTCTGAAGCCCTCCTCCAATTATTAATCAAGTGAAATAGCCTAAAAGTATGAACTAATAAACATTCCTTGGTGTCAGAACTCCCCAGTCTGTCTATAATTGATGGCTTTGCTCTCATCAAAAATATTGAGCACCACTGGACTATTTCCTCCAAAACATTTGACATTTAATTACATTTCTTCTCTCCCTCTCACAGAGCAAACCCGCCTACAATATTTAACAAATGCAGACTATTACACTGTTACGCTATTACACTATTACACATTACACACTACACACTATTACACTATCACACTCTTGTACTATTACATTATTACACAGTATTACACTATTACATGGTAAGGCAAATATATTTGTCACATTTGGAAATGGGATCAGGAGATGCACTAATTTGAGTATTGAACATATGGCCTGATGTTGGCGCTAGAGGAAAGGTCATGGGGTCAAAAGGCGTCTTCCTCTAGAGGAAAGGTCATGGATTCACCAAAATCAAAAGGCATCTTCCTCTAGAGGTCACCAACGTGTACCGCAAATCAGAAAAGATTCAAACAAAAGGTATTTGAGATACACTCATTCTAAAATGTAAAGTTGTCATGGGGTGAGAAATGAGGTTGCTATTAATTTAAGAAATGGGGTTGCTATGAATTTAAGAAATTAGATTGCTATTAATATAATACATGACGTTGCTATTAATATATTTAATGAGGTTGCTATTAATTTAAGAAATTAGGTTGCTATTCATTTAAGAAATTTGATTGCTATTCATTTAAGAAATTTGATTGCTATTCATTTAAGAAATGAGGTTGCTATTCATTTAAGAAATGAGGTTGCTATTCATGTAGGAAATGAGGTTGCTATTCATGTAGGAAATGAGGTTGCTATTCATGTAGGAAATGAGGTTGCTATTCATGTAGGAAATGAGGTTGCTATTCATGTAGGAAATGAGGTTGCTATTCATGTAGGAAATGAGGTTGCTATTCATTTAATAAATGAGGTTGCTATTCATGTAAAAAAAAATGAGGTTGCTATTCATTTAAGAAATGAGGTTGCTATTCATGTAAAAAAATAGGTTGCTATTCATGTAAAAAAATTAGGTTGCTATTCATTTAAGAAATGAGGTTGTTTCTCTTGGTTCCAGGCGCTGAGCTCTCCTTGACGATGCGTCTAACCAGTCAGCAAGTTACAGACCCACCGGTCACTCTGGGGTCAACCCTCACTCCCTCTCCGTCCCCGTCCCCCTCCCCCCCTCCCGCCCCTTCCCCCACCGGTCCCCTCTCCCCGGGCGTCTTCCAATGCCTGGTCTGCTCCCACTTCTCCGCTGACAGCCTGGAGTGCGTGGAGCAGCACCTGAACGCCCCTCGCTCCCTGCCTCAGTCTGAGTGGTGCTCCCTGGTGGCGGGAGGCTGCCACTGCAGGCTGTGCGGCTACACCACTCCGCTGAGGGCTAACTTCTCGCTGCACTGCCAGACGGACCGGCACCGCACCAGGTACCAGCTGGCCGCTCACCTCCAGGAAGGAGGGCTGCAGGGCGAGGAGGCAGAGGCTCTCATCGCCAAGGGCAACCCAATCCAGCTGAGGTGCAACCTGTGTGACTACGTGACGAGCAGCTTGGAGAAGCTCCAGGGACACTCTCTCAACTCACACCACGAGGGCAGCGTGCGCGTCTACAGAGTCAGTACACATACCCTCCACTAGGAGGTGCTAGAGGTTACATTACATTACATTAATCAAATCAAATCAAATCAAATTTATTTGTAAGGCCCGACAACACAAGTTAATGTCCCCATGGGCCGTACACTTCTTCTTTAAACAAGTCAAGAAGAAACATCACAATAAGTCAAGAACAAAACAAGAACACCATAAGGTCCAAAAAATATTAAATAAATGCAAAAAATTTAATAAATGCAACACATGACATGTATTGTCATCATGCAGCACAAGTACAGTGCAACAAAAATAGGGTTGGCATCCAACCAGAGTGCAAATGTAACAGTAAAGTGCAATAGTAATATACAATGTACAGGTGATTAAACTGGGTATAAAATATATAAATGAGTACTACTGAGTAATAGTGCTAATCAGATGTATGTACAGAGTTGTAGTATGAATATGTACAGTGATACAGGTATAAAGACACTATGGTAGTCATACTGGCCAGCAGTGTAACTAGTAAGAGTATAGGATATGTACAGATATAGATATAGTATCTACAGATATGTAAAAAGTAGGGATGTTCGATATTGGCTTTTTTTTACCGATATCCGATATACCGATATTGTCCAACTCTTAATTTCCGATACCGATATCAACCGATACCGATATATGCAGGGTTTCCCCCCCCCCCAAAAAACGGAATAATTGCAGGTAATTAACATTACATATCTCTTGTCGTGGAATTAACACAACATTATGCATACTTTTGACAATAAATAAAATAAGAATTTGTTCTTACTTGCTTGCCTGGGTAAATAAAGGTTAAATAAATGTAAAAAAAAAAAAAAAAAAAAATTTAAAACCGATACCGATCATTTCCGATATTACATTTTAATGCCAATATCGGACGATAATATCGGTAGGCCGATAATATTGGACATCCCTAGTAATATATATATATATACACAGTAAGAATAAATATATATATACGGTATATACAACATTATTACATGCATTATTATACATACATACATACATACATACATACATACATACATACATACATACATACATACATACATACATACATACATACATACATACATACATACATACATACATACATACATACATACATACATACATACATTATACATTATTATACACATTATTACATGAGTTTCCTCTGTCTTCAGTTCTTGCAGCAGTACGATGGAGAGGTGGACGGGGGCTCCTGGCTGTTCCACTGTCTGCTCTGCAGCCACTCCTCCTCCTCCAAGCCACAGCTACTGAGACACAGTCAGACCCCGGCTCACCAGCAGAGGGAGGGGCTATTACAGCTGCAGCCAATGGGAGGAGAGGAGCTGGCGGCCATTTTTACCATCAGAAAGAGCCCGGAACATGTCAAAGGTGAGAAAACACAGACACACACATCACACAAACACACATCACATAAACACACATCACACAAACACACATCACACATCACATAAACACACAGCACACAAACACACATCACACAAACACACATCACATAAACACACATCACACATCACATAAACACACAGCACACAAACACACATCACACAAACACACATCACATAAACACACATCACATAAACACACATCACACAAACACACATCACACTGGTATAAAAACACACATCACACTGGTATAAAAACACACATCACACTGGTTGAAAAACACACATCACACTGGTATAAAAACATACATCACACTGGTATAAAAACACTAGGGCTGACCCCTATTAATCGATTAGTCGACTAATCGGTCGAAAGGAGCCGCAGTCGACTGGCCAACCTCTTAGTCGAATATAATAATTTTTTTTTTTTTAAATATATATATATTTTTTTATCATTCTTTCCAAAAGAAAAGAGGCCTAGAAGCGCGGCTAACGCTAATGGCACGCATACCAGAGGCTAACTGCCTACGAAAACAGGCACAGAGGCACTGAAAGAGGATTTCACCCGTCTAATGAACACACTAGACTAGACAAATATCAAGATGTATCCATCAGTGGACCAATTGCATGCTTTTGCAGAGGACAAGAAGCCTTCAGTCGACTCCTTCAGACATTAAGCACCCCCCACAGCCCAAATGGAATGATACAAAATAAAAAAAATTAAATAAAAAAATTTAAAAATATTATACTTTATTTATTTAAAAAAAAAAAAATTGTCAACCAATAGTCGACTAACGGCAAATTTTGGCCAATCCTAGTCGACCATCCAAATCCTTAGTCGGGGACAGCCCTAAAAAACACACATCACACTGGTATAAAAACACACATCACACTGGTATAAAAACACACATCACACTGGTATAAAAACACACATCACACTGGTTGAAAAACACACATTACACTGGTTGAAAAACACATCACACTGGTATAAAAACACACATCACACTAGTTGAAAAACACACATTACACTGGTAGAAAAACACACATCACACTGGTAGAAAAACACACATCACACTGATATAAAAACACACATCACACTGATATAAAAACACACATCACACTGGTAGAAAAACACACATCACACTGGTAGAAAAACACATCACACTGGTATAAAAACACACATCACACTGGTTGAAAAACACACATCACATTGGTATAAAAACACACATCACACTGGTATAAAAACACACATCACACATAAAATCACAGTTTTTCACATTAGTATCTAGCATCCCAATAGGCCACTTTGTTTATGGTTTGATTAAAATGACATATAAAACAAGCATAAAAAGGCAAATGTTCGATTTACATCAAGGAACCCGGACCATCAACAAATAAATCTTAACTATATTCACAGGACATACTTGACTCCTATAAGACTGAAAAAAATGGGTCTTAAACAAGACTCCAAATGCTCCTTATGTACAAATGGGGACGAGGGGACATTTATGCACATGTACTGGGACTGCCCACCAGTTAAGATATTCTGGAAAGAGGTGACCCAGCAATTATCAAATCTCTTAACTCTGAATATACCTGTACACCCCTCTGTATTACTGCTGAATGATGTTTTTGAGTGTGCAGTACATCCACAGCTAAAGAGATTGGTTTTATCGGGTATCACAGTGGCTAAAAAGCTGATAGCATCACGATGGTTCCAACCGGAAAAAATGTGCCGAAAGGTCTGGATTATTACATATCTCGATGTGATTTATCAAGAAATATCTACAGCAAGAATTTTGGGTCTCAATGAATCCAAAATGACAATGTGGTTAGAAATGGTGGAGAAAATAAAAGCTAGCATATAATGGTAGTGTCTGGTTAGGAGCGAGGGATAATGGATGGATTATCCAATGGGGGGTCCGGGAGGGGGGGGTACGAGCTAGAGCATATGTGTGTAGGGTATTAGATAGCAGGTATTGGGGGTATATCCTGTATAAGACATTTAACTATATGGTGATTTCATTGGATGTGCACTGTTAACACTTTAACTGCCAGAAGACGAGTTTAGGCGTCCTTCCCCGCCATGCTCAAGTTGCCGAAGACGCCGTAACTCGTCTTTGATATCAATATTTCAAAAATCTGTGATCGGATTCATATTTCCCATCCGCTGGCCTGAGTCCCACCAAAAAGCCCCACTGAACCCTCTAGCGGTTCAAGAGCGCCATCTGGTGGCCGATCGGCGCAATCGCCAAACAGGAAGTTACTTGGACGATGTGCTGTTCACCCATATTACTTCCGGGCACTCTGTATAGGTTCCGGCACTCTAGCTCGTCACAATACATAGCGATCCGTTGCCAATAACTCGATAAACAACATGATTTGGACGTATATACTATTATACAAGCTGGAAATGGACCGGATATATATATATTTTTTAAACTTTGACCAGTCAGCTGGTTCTTTTTAGCGTTTATCGCTTTTTCTGGTCAAGCATGACCGACAGAAACAGGTTGAATGGGATATAGATTAGGGGAAGACACTCTGAGAAAATACGGCGAGTCCGGGAGTCGAACTCGTGTACCCCAGATCCGTGACGCGCACGGTTGTCCCCGACGCCGAAATAGCGCCGAGATACGCGGTGAGCTACTGGAGCTCCCCGGACCGGATATTTTTACATCCCATAATGGAAAACTGTCTACCCCACGCTGATCGCCCAACGGCCCGCGGAGACTGGGGTGAGTTTTAGCGTGTAATATTTCCGTGTTCGACACTAACTGCTATGATGAACATTTTACCCACATTAGATGAATGGTAACGCTGCCCACGGAATTATAAACGCCCCCTCGCCCATCCGGTCAACATCAGATGACGTGTACTCGTGTAGTAACTTCCAGAAGTCCGTCCAGTTGGATTTTTTTATATCGCGCCGATTGCTATCAAACTGTATTTGATCATCAATATAATGCATTTGGGGCTATAAATCACGTTCTGGAGAAAGCTGCAGAAAGAGATGAAAACATACTTATACTTTAGATCATATTTTAGTATGAATATGTGAATGAAAAAGTTTAACGTTCATACACCCTGAACAATACATATAGGACATTGAATGGGCCCTAATAATGGCAATTTAGCAATAGAATTTAAAAAGTTATAGCCCTGCAAAGAAGGGGAACTTCTCCATAGACAAATAGAGCTGGCAACCTATGGTATATCATGAATTTAGCCTTAGGCAATCAAAGTGTTAATAATGCTTGTATATCTTATCGTGTGTTGTCATGTTTGTTTATATGTTTGTTTAAAAAATAATAAAAAAATTAAATACAAAAAACAAGCATAAAAAGATAGCAGCAAGGTAAGGCAAATCACAGTTTTAAAGTGACATTAAAAACATAGCAAAGAATGAAGAAAGAATGAAGGAAAAAAACACTAACCTTCTTACTGTCTTTTACTATCATGCACTCTTCCTACTATACTATACTATGTCTCTACTAAGCACTCAACACGGCAGCACCCAAGTCTCAGCACTGTTTGATGAACATTGTTACTCAGCTGAAAGAGTTGTACCCTTCCTTCCTGCTGACTTGTCGTACAGAACTTGTAAGTGGCTTTGGATAAAAGCGTTCAGCTAAATGACTAAATGTAAAAATGTAAATGGTATAAAAACACACATCACACTGGTTGAAAAACACACTTCACACTGGTTGAAAAACACACTTCACACTGGTATAAAAACACACATCACACATGTTACTAGTAGTGTGTATGTGTTCTTCTAGCATGAGAGAAGACATGGGGATTAAATGAAAAGAGAGAAAATGAATAATGTCTGCTGGTCAGATATTGATTAGGTAAATAGATTTTAGTCAATACACATCCTTGTTACACCCCCAATCACCCCCGACAACAGCTAACTAGCACCTGCTGATCAATGGACCAATACTCACACTGGTTGAAAAACACACATCACACTGGTATAAAAACACACATGACGCTGGTTGAAAAACACACATCACACTGGTATAAAAACACACATCACACTGGTATAAAAACACACATCACACTGGTATAAAAACACACATCACACTGGTATAAAAATACATCACACTGGTTGAAAAACACACATCACACTGGTTGTAAAACACACATTACACTGGTATAAAAACACACATCACACTGGTAGAAAACACACACCACACTGGTATAAAAACACACATCACACTGGTAGAAAAACACATCACACTGGTAGAAAAACACACATCACACATATAAAATCACAGTTTTTCACATTAGTATCTAGCATCCCAATAGGCCAATTTGTTTATGGTTTGATTAAAATGACATATAAAACATATAAAACAAGCATAAAAAGATAGCAGCAAGGTAAGGCAAATCACAGTTTTAAAGTGACATTAAAAACATAGCAAAGAATGAAGAAAAAAAACACTAACCTCCTTACTGTCTTTTACAATCATGCACTCTTCCTACTATACTATAGGCTAGATCCACAAAGAATGGATTGCACGGAGCAAGTTGCACCCTTACTTACAATTCATTATGAATTGAAAATGGGGGACCCTGATGTAAACGAGATGAAAGTCTTTCTCTGGTCTGCATCCCCTTAACAATTGTGTGTATTGAGCCGTACTGTATTGTACCCATTCTGCAATCTGTTAACACAATTTTCATTCAATCAATCACCGTGCAGCACCGGGCAGCACCCAAGTCTCAGCACTGTTTGATGAACATTGTTACTCAGCTGATAGAGTTGTGCCCTTCCTGCTGACTTGTCGTACACAACTTGTAAGTCGCTTTGGATAAAAGCGTTCAGCTAAATGACAAAATGTAAAAATGTAAATGGTTGAAAAACACACATCACTCTAGTAGAAAAACACACATCACACTGGTAGAAAAACACACATCACACATGTTACTAGTAGTGTGTACATGTTCTTCTAGCATGAGAGAAGACATGGGAATTAAATGAAAAGAGAGAAAATGAATAATGTCTGCTGGTCAGATATTGATTAGGTAAATTGATTAGTCAATACACATCCTTGTTACATCCCCAATCACCCCCGACAACAGCTAACTAGCACCTGCTGATCAATGGACCAATACTCACACTGGTATAAAAACACACATCACACTGGTTGAAAAACACATATCACACTGGTTGAAAAACACACATCACACTGGTGGAAAAACACACATCACACTGGTATAAAAACACACATCACACTGGTGGAAAAACACACATCACACTGGTATAAAAACACACATCACACTGGTGGAAAAACACACATCACACTTGTATAAAAACACACATCACACTGGTATAAAAACACATCACACTGGTATAAAAACACATCACACTGGTATAAAAACACATCACACTGGTAGAAAAACACACATCACACTGGTATAAAAACACACCACACTGGTATAAAAACACACATCACACTGTTGAAAACCACACATCACACTGGTAGAAAAACACATCACACATGTTACTAGTAGTGTGTACGTGTTCTTCTAGCATGAGAAGACATGGGGATTAAATGAAAAGAGAGAAAATGAATAATGTCTGCTGGTCAGATATTGATTAGGTAAATTGATTAGTCAATACACATCCTTGTTACATCCCCAATCACCCCCGACAACAGTTAACTAGCACCTGCTGATCAATGGACCAATACTCACACTGGTATAAAAACACACATATGACACTGGTTGAAAAACACATATCACACTGGTTGAAAAACACACATCACACTGGTGGAAAAACACACATCACACTGGTATAAAAACACACATCACACTGGTGGAAAAACACACATCACACTGGTATAAAAACACACATCACACTGGTGGAAAAACACACATCACACTTGTATAAAAACACACATCACACTGGTATAAAAACACATCACACTGATATAAAAACACATCACACTGGTATAAAAACACATCACACTGGTATAAAAACACACATCACACTGGTATAAAAACACACCACACTGGTATAAAAACACACATCACACTGGTAGAAAACCACATATCACACTGGTAGAAAAACACATCACACATGTTACTAGTAGTGTGTACGTGTTCTTCTAGCATGAGAAGACATGGGGATTAAATGAAAAGAGAGAAAATGAATAATGTCTGCTGGTCAGATATTGATTAGGTAAATTGATTAGTCAATACACATCCTTGTTACATCCCCAATCACCCCCGACAACAGTTAACTAGCACCTGCTGATCAATGGACCAATACTCACACTGGTATAAAAACACACATATGACACTGGTTGAAAAACACATATCACACTGGTTGAAAAACACACATCACACTGGTATAAAAACACACATCACACTGGTTGAAAAACACACATCACACTGGTATAAAAACACACATCACACTGGTATAAAAACACACATCACACTGGTTGAAAAACACACATCACACTGGTTGAAAAACACACATCACACTGGTATAAAAACACACATCACACTGGTATAAAAACACACATCACACTGGTTGAAAAACACACATCACACTTGTATAAAAACACACATCACACTGGTATAAAAACACATCACACTGGTATAAAAACACACATCACACTGGTATAAAAACACATCACACTGGTAGAAAAACACACATCACACTGGTATAAAAACACATCACACTGGTTGAAAAACACACATCACACTGGTAGAAAAACACATCACGCATGCTACTAGTAGTGTGTACGTGTTCTTCTAGCATGAGAAGACATGGGGATTAAATGAAAAGAGAGAAAATGAATAATGTCTGCTGGTCAGATATTCATTAGGTAAATTGATTAGTCAATACACATCCTTGTTACATCCCCAATCACCCCCGACAACAGCTAACTAGCACCTGCTGATCAATGGACCAATACTCACACTGGTATAAAAACACACATATGACACTGGTTGAAAAACACATATCACACTGGTTGAAAAACACACATCACACTGGTATAAAAACACACACCAGACTGGTTGAAAAACACACATCACACTGGTGGAAAAACACACATCACACTGGTATAAAAACACACATCACACTGGTGGAAAAACACACATCACACTTGTATAAAAAAACACATCACACTGGTATAAAAACACATCACACTGGTATAAAAACACATCACACTGGTATAAAAACACATCACACTGGTAGAAAAACACACATCACACTGGTATAAAAACACACCACACTGGTATAAAAACACACATCACACTGTTGAAAACCACACATCACACTGGTAGAAAAACACATCACACATGTTACTAGTAGTGTGTACGTGTTCTTCTAGCATGAGAAGACATGGGGATTAAATGAAAAGAGAGAAAATGAATAATGTCTGCTGGTCAGATATTGATTAGGTAAATTGATTAGTCAATACACATCCTTGTTACATCCCCAATCACCCCCGACAACAGTTAACTAGCACCTGCTGATCAATGGACCAATACTCACACTGGTATAAAAACACACATATGACACTGGTTGAAAAACACATATCACACTGGTTGAAAAACACACATCACACTGGTGGAAAAACACACATCACACTGGTATAAAAACACACATCACACTGGTGGAAAAACACACATCACACTTGTATAAAAACACACATCACACTGGTATAAAAACACATCACACTGATATAAAAACACATCACACTGGTATAAAAACACATCACACTGGTAGAAAAACACACATCACACTGGTATAAAAACACACCACACTGGTATAAAAACACACATCACACTGGTAGAAAACCACATATCACACTGGTAGAAAAACACATCACACATGTTACTAGTAGTGTGTACGTGTTCTTCTAGCATGAGAAGACATGGGGATTAAATGAAAAGAGAGAAAATGAATAATGTCTGCTGGTCAGATATTGATTAGGTAAATTGATTAGTCAATACACATCCTTGTTACATCCCCAATCACCCCCGACAACAGTTAACTAGCACCTGCTGATCAATGGACCAATACTCACACTGGTATAAAAACACACATATGACACTGGTTGAAAAACACATATCACACTGGTTGAAAAACACACATCACACTGGTATAAAAACACACATCACACTGGTTGAAAAACACACATCACACTGGTATAAAAACACACATCACACTGGTATAAAAACACACATCACACTGGTTGAAAAACACACATCACACTGGTTGAAAAACACACATCACACTGGTATAAAAACACACATCACACTGGTTGAAAAACACACATCACACTTGTATAAAAACACACATCACACTGGTATAAAAACACATCACACTGGTATAAAAACACACATCACACTGGTATAAAAACACATCACACTGGTAGAAAAACACACATCACACTGGTAGAAAAACACATCACACTGGTATAAAAACACACATCAGACTGGTTGAAAAACACACATCACACTGGTGGAAAAACACACATCACACTGGTATAAAAACACACATCACACTGGTGGAAAAACACACATCACACTTGTATAAAAACACACATCACACTGGTATAAAAACACATCACACTGGTATAAAAACACATCACACTGGTATAAAAACACATCACACTGGTAGAAAAACACACATCACACTGGTATAAAAACACACCACACTGGTATAAAAACACACATCACACTGTTGAAAACCACACATCACACTGGTAGAAAAACACATCACACATGTTACTAGTAGTGTGTACGTGTTCTTCTAGCATGAGAAGACATGGGGATTAAATGAAAAGAGAGAAAATGAATAATGTCTGCTGGTCAGATATTGATTAGGTAAATTGATTAGTCAATACACATCCTTGTTACATCCCCAATCACCCCCGACAACAGTTAACTAGCACCTGCTGATCAATGGACCAATACTCACACTGGTATAAAAACACACATATGACACTGGTTGAAAAACACATATCACACTGGTTGAAAAACACACATCACACTGGTGGAAAAACACACATCACACTGGTATAAAAACACACATCACACTGGTGGAAAAACACACATCACACTGGTATAAAAACACACATCACACTGGTGGAAAAACACACATCACACTTGTATAAAAACACACATCACACTGGTATAAAAACACATCACACTGATATAAAAACACATCACACTGGTATAAAAACACATCACACTGGTAGAAAAACACACATCACACTGGTATAAAAACACACCACACTGGTATAAAAACACACATCACACTGGTAGAAAACCACATATCACACTGGTAGAAAAACACATCACACATGTTACTAGTAGTGTGTACGTGTTCTTCTAGCATGAGAAGACATGGGGATTAAATGAAAAGAGAGAAAATGAATAATGTCTGCTGGTCAGATATTGATTAGGTAAATTGATTAGTCAATACACATCCTTGTTACATCCCCAATCACCCCCGACAACAGTTAACTAGCACCTGCTGATCAATGGACCAATACTCACACTGGTATAAAAACACACATATGACACTGGTTGAAAAACACATATCACACTGGTTGAAAAACACACATCACACTGGTATAAAAACACACATCACACTGGTTGAAAAACACACATCACACTGGTATAAAAACACACATCACACTGGTATAAAAACACACATCACACTGGTTGAAAAACACACATCACACTGGTTGAAAAACACACATCACACTGGTATAAAAACACACATCACACTGGTTGAAAAACACACATCACACTTGTATAAAAACACACATCACACTGGTATAAAAACACATCACACTGGTATAAAAACACACATCACACTGGTATAAAAACACATCACACTGGTAGAAAAACACACATCACACTGGTAGAAAAACACATCACACTGGTTGAAAAACACACATCACACTGGTAGAAAAACACATCACGCATGCTACTAGTAGTGTGTACGTGTTCTTCTAGCATGAGAAGACATGGGGATTAAATGAAAAGAGAGAAAATGAATAATGTCTGCTGGTCAGATATTCATTAGGTAAATTGATTAGTCAATACACATCCTTGTTACATCCCCAATCACCCCCGACAACAGCTAACTAGCACCTGCTGATCAATGGACCAATACTCACACTGGTATAAAAACACACATATGACACTGGTTGAAAAACACATATCACACTGGTTGAAAAACACACATCACACTGGTATAAAAACACACATCAGTCTGGTTGAAAAACACACATCACACTGGTATAAAAACACACATCACACTGGTATAAAAACACACATCACACTGGTTGAAAAACACACATCACACTGGTTGAAAAACACACATCACACTGGTATAAAAACACACATCACACTGGTATAAAAACACACATCACACTGGTTGAAAAACACACATCACACTTGTATAAAAACACACATCACACTGGTATAAAAACTAAGGCTGTCAAATATATCGCGTTAATATCGCGTTAACTCCCGATTCTATTAATGCCACTAATTTTTTTAACTCAAGATTAACTAAATTTTTTTTTAATTTTTTTTTTTACTAGACTTCACTCAGGTGTATTATTGATGCTCTCATTGATACTATGTTTGTCTCTGAAGTGTGTGTGTGTGTGTGTTTGTGTGCGTGTGTGTGTGTGTGTGTGTGTGTGTGTGTGTGTGTGTGTGTGTGTGTGTGTGTGTGTGTGTGTGTGTGTGTGTGTGTGTGTGTGTGTGTGTGTGTGAGATATATAGAGAGAGGGGGTTGAGAGAGATGAGGAAAGGGCACAAGAGAAAGAGAGCTGGGAGAGTGTGTGTGTGAGGGAGAGCGGGGTGTGTGTGATTAATCAGCCCTTGTGTGGGTGAATGTAACAAGTTCCTAACGTTTTCTTTCCCCTATTATTTCATGCACACTTTATTCATTGTTTTAAATTATTATTTTCTTTTAAGTTATTTTGTGCATCACTCTGTTTTGAATTTGATGCAAATTTGCAATGCATGAGGGTCATCCTTTTGTGTTAAATGGCTGCATAAAGCAAGCATTTGTTGACTTGCATGTTGATAAGAGTATTAAAACTTGGAACTTGAAAAAGATCTGTTTAAGGTAAAAAAAAAAAAAAAAAGCGATTAATTTGCGATTAATCGCGAGTTAACTATGGACAATCATGCGATTAATCGAGTTAAATATTTTAATCGTTTGACAGCACTAATAAAAACACATCACACTGGTTGAAAAACACATCACACTGGTTGAAAAACACACATCACACTGGTTGAAAAACACACATCACACTGGTTGAAAAACACACATCACACTGGTATAAAAACACACATCACACTGGTTGAAAAACACACATCACACTGGTTGAAAAACACACATCACACTGGTATAAAAACACACATCACACTGGTTGAAAAACACACATCACACTTGTATAAAAACACACATCACACTGGTATAAAAACACATCACACTGGTTGAAAAACACACATCACACTGGTTGAAAAACACACATCACACTGGTTGAAAAACACACATCACACTGGTATAAAAACACACATCACACTGGTTGAAAAACACACATCACACTGGTTGAAAAACACACATCACATTGGTATAAAAACACACATCACACTGGTATAAAAACACACATCACACTGGTATAAAAACACATCACACTGGTAGAAAAACACACATCACACTGGTATAAAAACACATCACACTGGTTGAAAAACACACATCACACTGGTAGAAAAACACATCACACATGTTACTAGTAGTGTGTACGTGTTCTTCTAGCATGAGAGAAGACATGGGGATTAAATGAAAAGAGAGAAAATGAATAATGTCTGCTGGTCAGATATTCATTAGGTAAATTGATTAGTCAATACACATCCTTGTTACATCCCCAATCATCCTCGACAACCGCTAACTAGCACCTGCTGATCAATGGACCAATACTCACACTGGTATAAAAACACACATCACACTGGTATAAAAACACACATCACACTGGTTGAAAAACACACATCACACTGGTTGAAAAACACACATCACACTGGTTGAAAATCACACTGGTAGAAAAATACACATCACACTGGTAGAAAAACACACATCACACTGGTAGAAAAACACACATCACACTAGTATAAAAACACACATCACACTGGTATATAAACACACATCACACTGGTATAAAAACACACATCACACTGGTATAAAAATACACATCACACTGGTATAAAAACACACATCACACTGGTATAAAAACACACATCACACTGGTATAGAAATACACATCACTACACATCACACTGGTATAAAAACACACATCACACTGGTATAAAAACACACATCACACTGGTATAAAAACACACATCACACTGGTATAAAAACACACATCATACTGGTTGAAAAACACAAATCACACTGGTTGAAAAACACAAATAACACTGGTATAAAAACACATCACACTGGTATAAAAACAAACATCACTCTGGTATAAAAACACACATCACACTGGTATAAAACACAAATCACACTGGTATAAAAATACATCACACTGGTTGAAAAACACACATCACACTGGTTGTAAAACACACATCACACAGGTAGAAAACACACATCACACTGGTATAAAGCACAAATCATACTGGTATAAAAATACATCACACTGGTAGAAAAACACACATCAATCACACTGGTATAAAAACACACATCACACTGGTATAAAAACGAAGGCTGTCAAAGTTAACGCGATATTAACGCGTTAACTCCCGATTCTATTAATGCCACACATTTTTTTAATTCAAGATTAACTAAAAAAAAAAAAATTGTTTTTTCTTTTTTTACTAGACTTCACTCAGGTGTATTATTGATGCTCTCATTGATACTATGTTTGTTTCTGAAGTGTGTGTGTGTGTGTGTGTGTGTGTGTGTGTGTGTGTGTGTGTGTGTGTGTGTGTGTGTGTGTGTGTGTGTGTGTGTGTGTGTGTGTGTGTGTGTGAGATATAGAGAGAGAGGGGGGTGAGAGAGATGAGGAAGGGGCAAGAGAGAAAGAGAGCTGGGAGAGTGTGTGTGTGAGGGAGAGAGGGGGGTGTGTGATTAATCAGCCCTTGTGTGGGTGAATGTAACAAGTTCCTAACGTTTTCTTTCCCCTATTATTTCATGCACACTTTATTCATCGTTTTAAATTATTATTTTCTTTTAAGTTATTTTGTGCATCACTCTGTTTTGAATTTGATGCAAATTTGCAATGCATGAGGGTTATCCTTTTGTGTTAAATGGCTCCATAAAGCAAGCATTTGTTGACTCGCATGTTGATAAGAGTATTAAAACTTGGAACTTGAAAAAGATCTGTTTAAGGTAGAAAAAAAAATGCGATTAATTTGCGATTAATCACGAGTTAACTATGGACAATCATGCGATTAATTGAGTTAAATATTTTAATCGTTTGACAGCAATAATAAAAACACACATCACACTCGTATAAAAACCCACATCACACTGGTATAAAAACACACATCACACTGGTTGAAAAACACACATCCCACTGGTATAAAAACACATCACACTGGTAGAAAAACACACATCACACTGGTAGAAAAACACAAATCACACTGGTATACAAACACACATCACACTGGTAGAAAAACACACATCACACTGGTAGAAAAACACACATCACACATGTTACTAGTAGTGTGTACATGTTCTTCTAGCATGAGAGAAGACATGGGGATTAAATGAAAATAGAGAAAATGAATAATGTCTGCTGGTCAGATATTGATTAGGTAAATTGATTAGTCAATACACATCCTTGTTACATCCCGAATCGCCCACGACAACAGCTAACTAGCACCTGCTGATCAATGGACCAATACTCACACTGGTTGAAAAACACACATCACACTGGTATACAAACACACATCACACTGGTATAAAAACACACATCACACTGGTAGAAAAACACACATCACACTGGTAGAAAAACACACATCACACATAAAATCACAGTTTTTCACATTAGTATCTAGCATCCCAATAGGCCACTTTGTTTATGGTTTGATTAAAATGACATATAAAACATATAAAACAAGCATAAAAAGATAGCAGCAAGGCAAGGCAAATCACAGTTTTAAAGTGACATTAAAAACATAGCAAAGAATGAAGAAAGAATGAAGAAAAAAACAATAAGCTTCTTACTGTCTTTTACTATCATGCACTCTTCCTACTATACTATGTCTCTAGTATGCACTCAACACGGCAGCACCCAAGTCTCAGCACTGTTTGATGAACATTGTTACTCAGCTGAAACAGTTGTACCCTTCCTTCCTGCTGACTTGTCGTACAGAACTTGTAAGTGGCTTTGGATAAAAGCGTTCAGCTAAATGACTAAATGTAAAAATGTAAATGGTTGAAAAACACACATCACACTGGTAGAAAAACACACATCACACTGGTAGAAAAACACACATCACACTAGTAGAAAAACACACATCACACTGGTATAAAACACACATCACACTGGTATAAAAACACACATCACACTGGTAGAAAAACACACATCACACTGGTAGAAAAACACACATCACACTGGTAGAAAAACACACATCACACTGATATAAAACACACATCACACTGGTATAAAAACACACATCACACTGGTAGAAAAACACACATCACACTGGTAGAAAAACACACATCACACTGGTTGAAAAACACACATCACACTGGTGGAAAAACACACATCACACTGGTATAAAAACACACATCACACTGGTATAAAAACACACATCACGGGCGGTTAGGTGGCGTAGCGGAGATTGCGTTCGTCACCAACCCCGAAGCTGTGAGCTGGATTCGCCTGTTCGAATCCAGCTCACAGCTCCGGGGTTGTCATATGTCATAAATGGTATGTCATAAATGTATAGATGTAGCAGTACTGTCTATCTGTATGTCATGTATGTCATATATGTTACGATGAATTGAAAATGGGGGACCCTGATGTAAACAAGACGAAAGTCTTTCTCTGGTCTGCATCCCCTTAACAATTGTATGTATTGAGCTGTACTGTACTATACCCATTCTGCAATCTGTTAATAAAGTTTTCAATCAATCAATCAATCAATCAGTCACCAGCTTGGCTGGCCGTTCACACTAATGCAATTGGCTGTATTAGAGGGTGGGAGAAGCTGGCGGGGTGGGTCCGGGTCGTTGTAAACAGCGACTCCTACAGTTCGGTCGGGGCGCCTGCTAAGCGCGGATAGGACCTGAGTGGGATAGTGTGATCCTTCCACACGCTACGCCCTCTCAGGGAGGATCCGCGCTGCCAGGTGAAAAGAAGCGGTTGATTGGCTGGACGTGTGTCGGAGGAAGCACGTGATAGCCTCCACTCTCCCAGATGATCTGACTGTGGGGGGTAAGTGCGCAGCGACCAGGAAGGGATTGGGAATTGGCATACGACTAACATTGGGATGGGAGAAAATCGGAGGAAAAATGGAGGGGGAAAAAGATAAAAAAAAAAGAAGAAAAAAAAACACATCACACTGGTTGAAAAACACACATCACACTGGTGGAAAAACACACATCACACTGGTATAAAAACACACATCACACTGGTATAAAAACACATCACACTGGTATAAAAACACACATCACACTGGTTGAAAAACACACATCACACTGGTTGAAAAACACACATCACACTGGTTGAAAAACACACATCACACTGGTGGAAAAACACACGTCACACTGGTATAAAAACACACATCACACTGGTTGAAAAACACACATCACACTGGTATAAAAACACACATCACACTGGTATAAAAACACACATCACACTGGTATAAAAACACACATCACACTGGTATAAAAACATACATCACACTGGTATAAAACACACATCACACTGGTATAAAAACACACATCACACTTAGAAAAACACACATCACACTGGTGGAAAAACACACATCACACTGGTATAAAAACACACATCACACTGGTATAAAAACACATCACACTGGTATAAAAACACACATCACACTGGTTGAAAAACACACATCACACTGGTTGAAAAACACACATCACACTGGTGGAAAAACACACGTCACACTGGTATAAAAACACACATCACACTGGTTGAAAAACACACATCACACTGGTATAAAAACACACATCACACTGGTATAGAAACACACATCACACTGGTATAAAAACACACATCACACTGGTATAAAAACATACATCACACTGGTATAAAACACACATCACACTGGTATAAAAACACACATCACACTTAGAAAAACACACGTCACACTGGTATAAAAACACACATCACACTGGTATAAAAACACACATCACACTGGTATAAAAACACACATCACACTGGTTGAAAAACACACATCACACTGGTGGAAAAACACACATCACACTGGTATAAAAACACACATCACACTGGTTGAAAAACACACATCACACTGGTATAAAAACACACATCACACTGGTATAAAAACACATCACACTGGTATAAAAACACACATCACACTGGTGGAAAAACACACACCACACTGGTTGAAAAACACACATCACACTGGTGGAAAAACACACATCACACTGGTATAAAAACACACATCACACTGGTATAAAAACACACATCACACTGGTTGAAAAACACACATCACACTGGTGGAAAAACACACATCACACTGGTATAAAAACACACATCACACTGGTTGAAAAACACACATCACACTGGTTGAAAAACACACATCACACTGGTATAAAAACACATCACACTGGTATAAAAACACACATCACACTGGTTGAAAAACACACATCACACTGGTTGAAAAACACACATCACACTGGTTGAAAAACACACATCACACTGGTGGAAAAACACATCACACTGGTATAAAAACACACATCACACTGGTTGAAAAACACACATCACACTGGTTGAAAAACACATATCACACTGGTATAAAAACACACATCACACTGGTATAAAAACACACATCACACTGGTATAAAAACACACATCACACTGGTTGAAAAACACACATCACACTGGTATAAAAACACACATCACACTGGTAGAAAAACACACATCACACTGGTATAAAAACATACATCACACTGGTATAAAACACACATCACTCTGGTATAAAAACACACATCACACTGGTATAAAAACACACATCACACTGGTATAAAAACACACATCACACTGGTATAAAAACACATAGCACTGGTATAAAAACACACATCACACTTGTTGAAAAACACACATCACACTGGTGGAAAAACACACATCACACTGGTAGAAAAACACATCACACTGGTATAAAACACACATCACACTGGTAGAAAAACACACATCACACATGTTACTAGTAGTGTGTACGTGTTCTTCTAGCATGAGAGAAGACATGGGGATTAAACGAAAAGAGAGAAAATGAATAATGTCTGCTGGTCAGATATTGATTAGGTCAAATTGATTAGTCAATACACATCCTTGTTAGATCCCCAATCACCCCCGACAACAGCTAACTAGCACCTGCTGATCAATGGACCAATAGAATCGTCTGCAAAAGGAGGGGGAGGTTTCAGCCAATCACCAGACACAACTGAGCGAGACGGACGCAGTGAATTAGCACCATTTGGTTAGGATTATTAGTCTTATTATTATTATTAGAACTAAAACGTTTTTTATGAAACATGTCTATTCTGTGTTGTGTCTGCGTCGATTAAGACTTATCAGGGTGAACTGATGTGTTCTGGATTAACTCCACTCCACCTCAGAGAGGAATCTAATGGAGAATCAATACCTGATCAATAGGGTACACAGGCAAACAAGAGGCCTGGGCTTGTGCTTGAAGACATTGGTCTTTTTGAAGGGTGTTATCCAGAGAATAATATAAACTACAATTAGCCTAAAGAGCTGCCTTGACAAAACCTTGTATCTCCACAAAGACCAGCCTGGTTTTCACATTGATGGTTGTGTATTTTTTAAATGGATTCTGCTCCAGGGTTATGAAACACTCTTCATCCATACAATCCACACACACACACACACACACACACACACACACACACACACACACACACACACACACACACACACACACACACACACACACACACACACACACACACACACACACCTACACACACACACACACACACACACACACACACCTACACCTACACACACACAATTTTTTAATTTCTTTTTATTTGATTGAATTGTAATGTATTCGTTTGTTCGACAGGGACAGTGCACATTAATTAACATTTCTGTAAATGTGTGTAAATGGCCACAAGGGCTAGTTTCCATCGGTTGTACCAGATGTTACTCAAAAATAGATTATGGTTATTATTATTGTTGAACTTAAACGAAAGGTAATAGTTTAAAATACAGATTACCATTAATACCTAAAGCCATTTATGCCCCAATCAGAGCAATATTAAAACACAGAGACCAGAAGCAGTCAACACACAGAGCAATATTAAAACACAGAGACCAGAAGCAGTCAACACACAGAGCAATATTAAAACACAGAGACCAGAAGCAGTCAACACACAGAGCAATATTAAAACACAGAGACCAGAAGCAGTCAACACACAGAGCAATATTAAAACACAGAGACCAGAAGCAGTCAACACACAGAGCAATATTAAAACACAGAGACCAGAAGCAGTCAACACACAGAGCAATATTAAAACACAGACATGGAGACCAGAAGCAGTCAACACACAGAGCAATATTAAAACACAGACATGGAGACCAGAAGCAGTCAACACACAGAGCAATATTAAAACACAGACATGGAGACCAGAAGCAGTCAACACACAGAGCAATATTAAAACACAGACATGGAGACCAGAAGCAGTCAACACACAGAGCAATATTAAAACACAGAGACATAGGGTGGGATCCACAAAGGGTTTGCGCAGCTTTTTCCGATGGAAAGACGGTGCATATCGCTCTGAAACTCTGTTTGGTATCCACAGAGGACGGGCAACGGGGTGAAATGAGGTGGCGCATGCGTTCCGTCAGCATTGCATCCGGTGCAATTGGCGCGTATTTAAATGAGGTAATATGGGCGTAACATGTCCCCTTTCTATGCAAATGAGCCTCGTCGGAATTTGCTTGGTATCCACAGCGGCCCGCGCCAATTGCACCGACCAGTTAACGCGACCATCTTCACAGACGGTGGTAAGTAAACGCAGATCCCTAAGCGCTATAAAGGGGCATCATGCCAGCGTCACTGCCAGCGTCACTGCCAGCGTCACAGGTGATCATGGCAGCAGTAATTGTTGCCAGACGCAGGCATCGTAATGCCAGGTCGTGCCCGTGAAAGAATATTTCGAAGGAGAATATCACCCTTTTTATTTAATTGAGACCGAAATCATCCGGAGACACAGGTTGCCAGCTCAATCAATCCTTGATCTACTGGATGAAATAAAGGATGACATTTCGTCCTGTACAGCCAGAATCTATGGACGGATTTTGTTGATTGAGGTTTCGTTGGAACACTAGAAAATAGATCTTATAAACAGTATATGATTTGTTTGAGAAATATAAAGCCACAGGCCGAGATAGCCTTCGCAACGTGGCGTGATTTGCTCCAAATCCGGCTGTGAAAAATATGGCTATATAAGTGACTGACTATGCCACCTTACATTTCGTCCTGTACAGTCAGAATCTATGGACGGATTTTGTTGATTGAGGTTTCGTTGGAACACTAGAAAATAGATCTTATAAACAAGAAAAGAATATCCCAATTATCTGATTGCCATTCCAAGTATTGATGTCCATCGTTTCGCTAACATAATCCAACACAGAATCCACCACGGGAGTAATTGTTTCTTCTCAATCCGAGCGTTATAACCGCTACACTTGTCCGACAAATAAAGGCCGCCCGGACCTATATAATCGACGCATAGCCCAAGACACAACGTTTTAAATGGTGCTCGATACCGCCGCCTGGTAGGATGCGGCCGGTACTGCACCTTCGGATTCCCAGTATGCATTTTTCAGGCAACACACAGCTCCCTGAGATTGAATGACTTGACTTACTTGACTTAAACCCTTTTGCTCTTTGGGGAGCATAGGTCATTCATGAAATCTCTCCAGCTGGTTCGGTGTTGGGCGATTTTCTCTGCTTCCTTCCATGATGTTCTTTCTTCCTTGAGATCCGCCTCGACAGACCTTCTCCAGCTGTTTCTGGGTCTTCCTGGCTTTCTCTTCCCCTGTGGGTTCCAGGTTAAGGCCTGCCTGGTTGTGTTGGAGGATGGTTTTCTCAGGGTGTGTCCAATCCAGCCCCATTTCCTGCGTTTGATTAGGGTTTCAAATGGTTCTTGTTGAGTGGTTTGCCAGAGCTGTTTGTTTGTGATGGTGTTTGGCCAGTAGATTCCCAGGATGTGTCGTAAGCATCTGTTTATGAAGGTTTGCAGTTTGTTTGAGGTTGCTTTTGTGGTTCTCCATGTTTCTGCTCCGTATAATAGAACTGATTTGACATTGGTGTTGAAGATGCAGAGTTTGGTCTTTGTGGAGATGTGGTTTGAATTCCATGTTTGCTTCAGTATTAAAAAATACTGTTCTTGCCTTTCCTATTCTTGCTTTGATGTCTTTGTCGCTGCCTCCGTCCTTCCCCACGATGCTTCCCAGGTATGTGAAGGTGTCCACCTCGTCCAGTGCCTCTCCGTCCAGTTGTACGGCCTCTTCTAAATTGTTGTTCATCTTCATCTCCTTTGTTTTTGCTTTATTGATGTGTAGTCCTGTGGTAGCTGCAATTGTGGCAAGGTTTGTGAGTTTGGTCTGCATTTGTGTTTGTGTGTGTGAGAGGAGGACTATGTCGTCGGCAAAGTCCAAATCCTCTAATTGAGACCACATTGTCCACTGAATGCCCAGATTTTGTTCGGCTGTGGTTTGTTTCATGATCCAGTCGACTGCCAGAAGAAAAAGGAAAGGGGACAGTATGCAGTATTTTGAATAGGGTATTAAAATAAAAATAAAAATAAAAATGACCCAGAAACGAGAATCTTCGTTTATGGCACTGAGCGGTTGGGGCCCAGAAACGAGAATTCTCGTGAACGGCACTGAATGTGTTAATAAAGAGATTGAATACAATTAAATGGGATATAAACTAAATTAAATATAGCACAATAGAATATAGTACAATTATGTGACAATTGGAATAGGACATTACAAACATATGCAATGACGAAATATAGTGACAAAAACACAGGACGATGTGTCATGAAAATACAAATTAAGCAAGCTCTATACATTACGAAGTAAACTAAATACAATACGAAATGAACGGAATACTAATGGTGAAAAATATGTTATGTGCATAACGTATTTTTCACCATTAGTATTCCGTTCATTTCGTATTGTATTTGGTTAACTTCGTAATGTATAGAGCTTGCTTAATTTGTATTTTGTGTCTATAGTCCAACGCACATGGCGGGCGATTTTTGCCAGGCGACCGACTTTTTAAGCGAGGCAACCGACAGAATTTTATCGCTCTCTCCTTCTCTCACACACACACACACACACTTACAGACGTCGCTCGCCTGCCGTGTGCATTGGACTTATGCCTCATTTCGGGCTTATTTTTCCACTTCCTGATATCTGCCAACAGTGCTGTCAGGAGTGCAGGCTGCTCCGCGAGCCACACATAATGGGCGTCTATGCGCTGGTATCTCATCCGCACAATGTCCTTAGTGGATAGCTCACAAAGACGGAGCAGAATCCGCGTGCAAACCCAGCGCAGTTAAGGGTGCAATTCCCACCGTGCAATCCATTCTTAGTGGATCCCGCCCGTATAGACCAGAAGCAGTCAACACACAGAGCAATATTAAAACACAGACATGGAGACCAGAAGCAGTCAACACACAGAGCGATATTAAAACACAGACCAGAAGTGGGGGCGGCTAGGTGGTGTAGTGGGCAAGGCACTCGCCACCAGTGTGGAGACGCTAGGATTCGCGTGTTCGAATCCAGCTCTCCACATTGTTTTCAGTTTAGCTGGTCGTCCGCAGTAATACACATTGGCCGTATTACGGGGAGGGAAACTGAAGGGTGGGGATCGGGCGTTGTGAACAAGCGACTCCTACAAGTCGGTTGGTGCGCCTGCGCAGTAGAATCAGGAAGTGTCGGGGGCAGCGTGAGCCTCCCACGCGTTACTCCTCGACACTGAGAGATCGAGCTGCACAGGTGAAAAGATGCGACTGCTGTTACCTCAAGTACCGGAGGGGACTTGTGCTATGTATGACTTAGTCCACATTGCAGCCGGCTTGTGGGAGGCAAGAAACAGCGTTCGTGACAGGGGAGGGTTGAATTGGATGATACGAAATTGGGATGGGAGAAAAATATAGAAAAATGGGAGAAAAAGTGGATCAAAAAAAAAAAACACAGACCAGAAGCAGTCAACACACAGAGCAATATTAAAACACAGACCAGAAGCAGTCAACACACAGAGCAATATTAAAACACAGAGACAGAGAGACCAGAAGCAGTCAACACACAGAGCAATATTAAAACACAGACCAGAAGCAGTCAACACACAGAGCAATATTAAAACACAGACCAGAAGCAGTCAACACACAGAGCAATATTAAAACACAGAGACAGAGAGACCAGAAGCAGTCAACACACAGAGCAATATTAAAACACAGACCAGAAGCAGTCAACACACAGAGCAATATTAAAACACAGAGACAGAGAGACCAGAAGCAGTCAACACACAGAGCAATATTAAAACACAGAGACAGAGAGACCAGAAGCAGTCAATACACAGAGCAATATTAAAACACAGACCAGAAGCAGTCAACACACAGAGCAATATTAAAACACAGAGACCAGAAGCAGTCAACACACAGAGCAATATTAAAACACAGAGACAGAGAGACCAGAAGCAGTCAACACACAGAGCAATATTAAAACACAGAGACCAGAAGCAGTCAACACACCGCATCCACATGGAAGGACAATAGTTTATGTTTGCATTATAATTCCTCCCCCCCTCCCAGGAGAATTGAGTGAGGACATGGAACCCTCCACCGAGACCACTGGTCCTTTGGACCAAACCAAAGACACATGCAACTGGGGGGTGGAGAAGATTTCTAAAGAAACGGGTAAGACCACTTCTACATCCGAAAAACAACTGAAGATTTCATTCTTAACCAAATACACACCACTGCATGTTACGAACTTTCTAAACGTACAGCTCTTACTTCACTGACTGCCTTCAAGAAAATACTCAACATGCTCTTAGTAGATCCCCCCTGCTCTTGCTGATACCCCAGTTTCACACTTGCATACACCGTCACACACAACATACAAGCACTCATTCATACTCGCACCTAGACACACGCATCTGTTTGCATGCACATGCACGCACACACACACGCACGCACACACACACACACACACACACACACACACACACACACACGCGCGCACACACACACACACGCACACACACACACACGCACGCACACACACACACACACACACACACACACTCGCGCACACACACACACACACACACACACACACACACACACACTCACATACTTTCACCCCCCCCCCTAATCCTCCCCTGTTTATTTCTTTTGTACATAGGCTGTGCATGTGTTTGTTTGTTATTTGCTTATGTGTATGATTCTTAACAGTTTTTATTTTGTTATTGGTGTGTATGTGTATGTATGTGTAATGTATATATATATATGTATATATGTGTATATATATGTATATTTGTACTCCTGTTGGGGCCTCTTGGACCAGATCGACATTGTAAATAAGAAACCTGTTATTAATGTTTTATCTGGCTAAATAAAGGTTAAATAATTTATATTTTTTTTAAATTTATTTTAAAAAGAGTCACTTATCCTTCTGGGTATTTTGTGTTTTTATAACTTTTCATTGAAGATGGAATAACTGCAGAGGAGATAAGGGACCTGTGTCCTCCAGCCAAGCGTCCGTCCTCTGAGCAGACGGACGTCCCCCTCTCGCCCAAACGTCCCCGAACACACCAGCACACCAAGAACCAGCAGGTGGGCAGCTTTCAAATCGTTCATTTATTCTATGTATAATACTAATAATAATAATAATAATAATAATAATAATAATAATAATAATAATAATAATAATAATAATAATAATAATAATAATAATAATAATAATAATAATAATAATAATACAAGACGTACTGGACATGAACTACAATGATCCAATCAGAAATGTTGCAGTGTGTTGTTTTTCACACACACACACACACACACACACACACACACACACACACACACACACACACACACACACATACACAAAGATGTACACACACATGTCTTCCTTCATAATGACAGCGTGTCTCTCGTCTCGTCAGACCGTCCAGTGTCCTTTGTGCCAAGTCCTCCTCGCAGACTCTCACCTGAGAGAACACCTGACTCACCTGCACAGCGTCGCCCAGGACTGTGTGGACCGGCTCATGAGTACAGTATGTGCTGCTTACTTACTGTACTTACTGTGTGTGTGTGTGTGTGTGTGTGTGTGTGTGTGTGTGTGTGTGTGTGTGTGTGTGTGTGTGTGTGTGTGTGTGTGTGTGTGTGTGTGTGTGTGTGTGTGTGTGTGTGTGTGTGTTTACGCATTCATTGTATTGTGAGGAAAATGAGAAGCTGAAGAGAGATGGGGATCGGGGGGGGGGGTGGGGTTTGGTTGTGAAATGTAGGGAGACAATTCCATTAAGAAGCACTAGAGAGAAAGCCAGTGCTTTTTTTAATGCATGTATAAGTAGCTCCCTGCTATCATCTTTGATGCAGTCGTGCATGCTGTGTATCTGTGTGTGTGTGTGTGTGTGTGTGTGTGTGTGTGTGTGTGTGTGTGTGTGTGTGTGTGTGTGTGTGTGTGTGTGTGTGTGTGTGTGTGTGTGTGTGTGTGTGTGTGTGTGTGTGTGTGTGTGTGTGTGTGTGTGTGTGTGTGTGTGTGTGTGTGTGTGTGTGTGTGTGTGTGTACGTGCGTCTCCTGGAGTGGAAGAGAGAGAGAGATGAGAGAGAGATGAGAGAGAGAGAGGGAGAGAGAGAGAGATGGAGAGTGAGAGAGACAGATGGAGATAGAGAGAGATAGAGGGAGAGAGAGAGAGAGAAAGACATGGAGAGAGAGAGATGAGAGAGAGAGAGATGAGAGAGAGATGAGAGAGAGAGAAAGACATGGAGAGAGAGAGATGAGAGAGAGAGAGAGAGAGAGAGAGAGAGAGAGAGAGAGAGAGAGGGGTTTGACTGAGTGAGTGAGGGAGAAGCCAGTGCTTCTATAATGCATGTTTAAGTAGCCCTCTATTACCAGAAGTGCAGTCAAGCTAAAAGGGGCCCCATGCTTTTTACTGTGTCTCTCCAGCCAACAAAGACTGGTCATCTATCCACATCACCTCCTCCATCTCCTCCGTATGCTAAGTGGCCTTTGTCTCACTCTCTCTCTCTCTGCCTACACTTCACCGCCGTCTCCTTTTCACCCTCTCTCTCCCTCTGTCTCCTCCCCCTCCCCTCCCTTTCTCCCCCTCCCTCTCCTCCTATCCTCTGCCTCTGCTGCCACCTCCCACCCTGCCTCTCTCTGCCTCTCTCTCTGCCTCTCTTTCTCTCTCTCTCTGCCTCTTTCTCTCTCTGCCTCTCTCTCTGCCTCTCTTTCTCTCTCTGCCTCTTTCTCTCTCTGCCTCTCTCTCTGCCTCTATTTCTCTCTCTCTGCCTCTTTTTCTCTCTCTCTCTACCTCTCTCTCTGTCTTTCCTGTTTAAACTCCTCTCTTCTCTCTCTCTCTCTCTCTCTCTCTCTCTCTCTCTCTCTCTCTCTCTCTCTCTCTCTCTCTCTCTCTCTCTCTCTCTCTCTCTCTCTTTCTCCTCTCTCTTTCTCTCTCTCTCCCTTCATCTCTCTCTGCCTCTCTCTCTGCCTCTCTCCCTCTTTCTAGTTTGAACCTCTTCCCCCAATCTCTCTCTTTCCTGTTTGAACTCCTCCTTTTCTCTCTCTCTCGCTCACTCTTCCTCTCCCTTTCAATTTCTTGATGTACCCCACCCTTCCTATCTCTCTCTCTCTCTCTCTCTCTCTCTCTCCGCTCTCTCTCTCGCTGGGGCACTTTCTCTTTTTTGTTCATAACCCCTTACTTCCTCCCTCCCTCCCCCCACGTTGTCCTCCTCCCTCTTTTTCATATCTTACACCCTTCCCCTCACCCCACCCCCCTTTCTCCATCTCGCCTCCCTACCTCCCCCCATCCCTCTCTCCCTCTTGCCTCCCTCCCTCCCTCTTGCCTCCCTCTTGCCCCCCCCCTCCCTCCCTCCCTCCCTCCCTCCCGCCCTCCCTCCCTCCCTCCCTCCCTCTTTCCTCCCTCCCTCCCTCTCTCACACTCTCTGATAGTAATTGAGGTTCATTAATTCAGACTGAGGTGATGATGGCCATTATGTACCTTGCTTTCCAATTACGCTCTCTAGATTAAGCCTGACCTTCAGTTTTCTCTGCAATGTCTGCATGTGTGTGCGCGCGCGTGTGTGTGTGTTTGAACATGTGTGTGCATATGTGTGTGTTTGTGTATGCACGTCTGCGTGCACGCCTGTGTGTACGTGTGTCTTCTCTGTCTCTTATGAAGCTGTTATGTAGAGAAGACCCCTCGTCGCTGCCTGTCTGTCCCCTCTCTCCATAGGCCAGCTAGCTGCTCGCACAGATTTAGTATTTGCTCTCAGCGCTCGGAGCTGTGGAGGAGAGGGGGGGGGGGTTTCTATATGAAGAAGGATTTTAAATAAATTCATTATTCAGCTCAGTAAAGTTTTATTAAACCCGCGGGCCGTGTTAGAGGGTGGATCTGAAGGACAGACACAGTTCCTCTTTATACAATCCCTCTTCCAGTATATAGGTGCTTCCAGGCTGTACATCAGGTTTAAAGATATTACAACACACTTTTATATTCAGGGACAGTTAAATGTTTTATGATATTGGAATAGGGAGCAGGCTCTCAGACAAACCCTGTTATATTTTTTATAAATCCTTTTTTTCCCCATTACAATGTTAACGCGTTTTTATTCCTAATATTGAAACGAGATAATACAGTAACATAATATTGACACGGTGTGGAAACGTTCAATGGTTTTTCAATAGTCTTCAGCAGTATTAAGCAGTCTTCAATAGTCTTCAGCAGTATTAAAGGGGAACTATCTTATAAATGGCCTTTTTCAGTGTTTAGCATTGTTTCCTAGCTATGTGGACTTATATTAATATGATCTATGTCTCTAATTCTCATATTGGCGCATTCTTCCAATTCTCCTCTCACAATATTCACCCTCACTGAACTGAGTCATCTGAAAATGTGCTGATTTGTGATGTCAGAGAGACTCAGCTGCATGATAATGTGGCCCCATGTGGCATCAGGCCACACAGTGGTTGGAGCCCAGGCTCAAAACGGCTTAAGATCTTGAGGTAGAAAAATGCTGTTTTTGAGTACTTGATTAGAAATACAAAACAATGAATTAAAAAATTACATAGGTGTTCCATAAACTCACAGGAATTGTGTAAAAGTGCCCAAATAGTGAAAGAAATAGTAAAATAGTTCCCCTTTAAGCCGTCTTCAATAGTAAGCCGTATTCAATAGTCTTCAGCAGTATTAAGCAGTCTTCAATAGTCTTCAGACGTATTCAGCAGTCTTCAGCAGTATTAAAGGAACACACCAACGTTTTGGGAAATTAGCTTATTTGCCAGCTACCCTTGAGATACATACCCTTTCCTTCTCTGTGCATGCATTAGGCTTAGGGAACAGCCGCGCCGTTAGCCTAGCTTAGCGTCATTCACTGGAAGTAGGTGTGCCAGTGTAGCCTAGTTCCCAGCAGTCACGAAATACACTCCAAATACAACTCCAAAGCTTTCCTGTAAACATGTTGTGACCTGTGTATTTACCACGTGGAGAAATATATATATTCGTTTTATAAGCAGATATATACTCTGACATTTTTTTTGCCTAACCACTGCTGCCTGGGCGCAGTGATTTCATCACCTCAAAAGCCCTGTTGTTTTTTGAAAAACTGGGCTTTTGAGGTGATGAAATCACTGAGCCCAGGCGGCAGTGGTTCGGCAATAATCTTCAATGGTCTTCATCATTATATTTAATAAAAGCAATATTAAATTCTCGGTTGTTTGTTTTCAAGGTGACACCGCCTGTGGAGCAGCCAGAGCCTAAACAAGAGACTGAGCAGCAGCCGGCTGAGACAGACAGATCCACAGACGATGACCGTAAAGACCACAGACGCAGGATAACGGATGACTCCCACGCACCAGAGTGTCCCACAGCCCACACGCAGAAAGACAACGGTTAGTGTTACCGGGGGGCGAATTCACAAAGGGATTGCGCGGCTTTTTCTGACGCTATGCCTGCGCAAATAGCTCTGAAACACAGTTTGCTTTTTTTTGATCAAATTTTTTTATTGACATTCTCACGAAACAAGACAACACATTAACCACAATCACAATACATAGAACTTCACAAGAAAATAACAAAAAATAACAAAACAATAATAATAATACAGACTAACAATTATACAGACAAGAGAAAAGAAACCAGAGTTCAACCTACTAAATTAATTCCACGGGGTACTATCTAATAAATGGTCTTTCCCAGTGTTCAGCCCCGATTCCCGGCCGTGTGACCCCATATTAATAAAACGTACATCTCCAACCCACCACAAGGACCATTTTTTGGGGGAACACGACCTGAAAACAGAGCAATGAACCTTCATGAAAAAACAAAAACCTGTAGAGGTGTTCCATAGACTCACAGAGACCGTGTAAAAGTGGCCAAACAGTGAAGAAATAGTTAAATAGCTGCCCCCCCATAATATCCCCAGCTAAACTCAAGATGACAAGACAAGGGACAAGACAGACAAAAACATTTCCTCCTCCCCCTCCCAAGAGACCGCCGGACTCACCCGAACACGCACCCCAACCCCGCTCAGCCGCACACTGCGGTCTTTACCTTCTCAGCTGCTGCGAACCACAGGTCAATTCCAGCCTGCCCCACCCCAATCACCCGGGCTGTGGATATCTCAAGATAAATCACATCCAATAGAGTTAGGGACCAGTTAATCATTGTAAGCTTCTCAGGCTCCTTCCATCTCATTGCTATTAGCTTCTTCGCTGCTGTGACGCCCGCTAGGACAACCCTTTTCAGTTGTACGGACGCGGGTAGTGTCGTTATATCGTTCAGGAGTAGCGTAACAGCTGTGAATGGGATAGTTAAGCCACACAGATCTGAAAGTTTGTCCGTTATTGACCTCCAGAAGCGGGCCACTGGTGAAACACAGTTTGCTATTCACAAAGCAAGCGCAAAGGGTGAGATACGGTGGTAATTGCGTCGGCATCAGCATTGCGTCTTGGTGCGACGGTGGTATTTGCAGGTATTTAAAATGAGGTAATATGGGGGGAACATGTGCCCCTTTCTATGCAAATGAGCCTAATCCAAGAACACTCCCAAATCACAAAGTTCTGCGCTAATTGCCTCGCGCAGTTAAAGCAATGCTATTTACGTCTTGAGAGATTTGGTGGTAACTAAGAGCATTTATAAAGGGGTGTCATTGCCAATGTCTCAGGTGATCATGGCAGTAGTAATTGTTGCCAGGCGAAGGCATCATAATAATGCCAAGCGTGCTCGTGAAAGAATATTTCTAATGATAATATCACTTTGTGATTTAGGCAAGACCGAAATCCTCCGGAGACACAGGTTGCCAGCTCAAGCAATTCTTGATCTACTCGATGAAATCAAGGATGATATTGAGCCAGCCACCCAGAGATCCCATGCAATCTTATGTATTATTTAAATATTGTTATTTAACGTTGTCGGCTTTCCCAATGTTGTCTTGATTGATTGATTTTGTAACGAGATTTAGATTTTGCATTATGCTGCCATTTTTATTTGTGTTATGCATTGCTCTTGCTGCTTGTTTTATTATGTCTTCATTATATAAAGCACTTTGAACTGCAATCCTTGTATGAAAGGTGCTATATAAATAAAGTTTATTATTATTGACCGGACTCACGTTCCAATTGTACCACCAAGCGATAACGAACATGTTTTTAGAAATAGGACGCAAACGTATTCAATCAACACAGGTAGTGTGCAATGCCAGTAATATAATAAGGAATGTGGTTTCCACATTCCCTGGGTCCACTTGACATGCGTAATCCTGCCAACGTTGGAGAGGCAGCATACAATTGGGCTCAGAACACGCACATTTGCTCGAGCGCACATTTGACATCTTAAAAAGCTGGCTCAGATGCCTGGATCATAGTGGTGGGGCAATGCTATACATTCCCCCCAAAGCACATCACTCCTTTGGGTGCTGGGTTAGGTACAGTAATGATGACAATAAAGAAAATAGAACCCGCACACTCATATTCTCCAGAATCGACTTTTAATTTATAACGTTTCGTCAGGTCCATGAGGAGTAGATGCTGGAAACACGGCCAATGAAAAGTTTATTCTCGAGTATATGATAATGCAGGTTCTATTATCTTAACTAAACATTAAATACAACTTTCTCACTCCAAAAATATTCCTAAATGAGACAATATTTTCACTGGCACAGTGCCTAACTTTGGTCTAAAGATTCAGCACCATGGACAGGTCGGGGATGACAAACAAATGCAATGACGAAAGATAGTGACAAAAACAAAGGACGCAATGGGTCATGAAAATACTAATTAAGCAAGCTCTATACATTATGAAATAAACTAAATACAATACGAAATAAGCTAAATATAAATGGTGAAAAATACTGTTATGTCTATGCCTCATTTCGGGTTTATTTTTCCCCTTCCTGATATCTGCCAGAAGAAAATTGCACACCTATGAGCATGTTTGCGCTAGTATATCATCCGCGCAATATCCTTAGTGAATGGCTCGCAAAGACGGAGCAAATAGCGGGTGCTAATCGCGTGCAGTTAAGGGTGCTATTAGCGCCGCACAATCCATTCTTTGTGAATTCGCCTCCCAGTGTATCATTAGAGTTACCGATCTTAAAAGCCAGACGCGGTATCTTACCGTGTTACAGAAATAAGTACAGACATAATTTTGTATTGTCAGCAAATTAATTGTTGCTGCTTTAATAAAAAAAATTGTCTGTAACTGATTCTTTGTGAATTTGCCCCCCAGTGTATCATTAGAGATACCGATCTTAAAAACCAGAAGCGGTATCTTACCGTCTTACAGAAATAAGTACAGACATAATTTTGTATTGTCAGCAAATAAATTGTTGCTGCTTATTATTATAATAATTTTTTCTTTCAAATTCAAGGTATGCCAGTGGAAAAGGCTGACGGAGATGAAGCCACACCCAAAGACGTCCCAGCTCTGCTCACCCCTCCCCTGGAAGACGGCAGACAGGCCCCCCAGTCCCCCACGCAGCTCCCGCCCCCCTCCTCGCCCCCCACCTCCCCGCCCCCCGGCGACCCTCCTCTCCCCTCTGATCGTCATGGTTACCGGTTCCGTTGCAGCAGGTGCAGCCTGGCCTTCCCCACCCAGGAGAAGCTACAGCTGCACTGGCAGTACCACGCCATGAGGGCGGCGACGGAGTGCCCCCTCTGCTCCAGACGATGCCGCAGCCAGGAGGCCCTGCAGAGGCACATGCAGAACACACACTCACAGCTGGACGCCACCACGCACCCACAGTGCACACTCCTGACGCCGCACTCCACCACGCTGCCCGGGCAGAGTTCAGTCCAGCAGGAGGCCGACTTGTCCCCTCAGGCAGGTCAAGAAGCAGGAGAGGGTGACGATGAAGAGATGGAAGAAGAGGCGTTGGAGATCGAAGCCAAGGAGGAGCCAAGAGTGGAGGAGAAGAATGAAGGGAATTCTATGGAAGGTGAGATTGAGGGAGGAGAAGAGGTTTTAGTGGAGACAGAGAGAGGACATCGGGAGGAGAGTGGGTCAGAACCCAGTCCTAGCCTTTCAGTCAGAAAGGGTTCCAACCCCACCATGGACCGCTATCTAGACCCGGCCCGGCCCTACAAATGCACCGTATGCTCTGAGTCCTTCACGCAGAAGACCATTCTCCTGGTCCACTATAACTCCGTCTCTCACCTGCACCGGGCCAGGCGGGCCAGGCAGGACTCTGGCCCGGCGCTCCCCGAGGCTCCCCGTGGCCCAGACCCCAGACCCTACCGCTGTCGCCTGTGTGGCGTGGGCTACACCCAGAGCTCCACCCTGGACATCCACCTCCGTTCTGTCCTACACCAGACCCGAGCCCGCGCTGCCCAGAACCTGGCACCGCCGCAGACCCCGGCCTCTGTTAGCACCACCACCCAGCACGCTCAAGCCGCTACCTCCAGAGAGGAGTCTTCCAAGGGTCTGTCGTTAGCCAGGAAACCAGAGCTAGTCGCCCTCTCCACCTCTTCTTTAGCAGGCTCCGCGAGTGACCCCCAGCTAACCCTCCCTGGTCCGAATGAGAGCCAGCAGGCTAAGATGAGAGAGCTACTAGCATCCAGAAGTCAGCTGATGCTAATACAACAGCAGCAGTTGGCCCAGGCCCAGGCCCAGGCTCAGGCACAGTTCCAACAGCACACGGCCCTGCTGCAGTCCCAGCTCTTCAACCCAGCGCTGCTCCAACACCTTCCCCTGGGCCCAGATAGTCTCCTGAACCAACACTTTTCCCTTTTACCGGACAACTTGCTCTCGCTGCAACAGCAACTCCTCTTGCCCTTCTACCTCTCTGGAGACATGACGCTTCACTCGGATTTAACCCTTAGGTTGTCTGACTTCAGCCAGGCGGGCTTGGCCAACCACGTCCCCCACACGGAGCAGCTTAAGGAAGAGGTTATGGGAGAACCTTTGCCCGAGGCGGAAGAGGAGCCGACCCAGAAACAAACCCCAAATTCAGCCGCATACACCCAGGCCTGTGAACCGGTGCAATGCAAGACCAAGGCTGAAGTAGGTTATAGTGACTCCTCCGTGAACCAGGTGCAGAAAGGACACAGCGCGTCTAGTCCAGAGGGAGAGAAGAGAGAAAACGCAGAGAAGCAGCGAGAGCCGAGTAGTGATGGAAACGGAAACTCCAATGTAAGCTCCCTCAGCCATTTTGGACCAGAGTGTCCTCCTCCCAGAGTGCCCTACGCCGCCGTGAACGGGGAGCCGCTCAGAGCCTTGCTTCAGGGTTACGGCTACGAGCTGGCCCTGCAATACATCCAGAACCGCCAGAGAAACCAGCTGAAGATATTAGCCCTCGCCGCCACCCCAGAGGAGCGGAGAGACCCCGGCATCAAGGAGGAGGATGGATACTCGGAGGAGAAAGACGAGTTCAAACGGGGAGAATTACAGAATGGAAAGACGGAAGAGCGCGGCGAGGAGAGTCCGGAAGGTGTACATCACGGAGAAGCGGTGGACGAAGAGACGGAAGGGTTGCCACGGGAGGAGAAAAAGGAGAGCAAACGGGAGGAAGTGGCGAACAGAGTGAAGAGGTGTTGTGGAGAGGGGGAGAAGTGCGGAGACTGTGGGAAACTGTTCTCCGATGCTCTGGTCCTGAAGAGTCACCAGGAGTACTTCCACAGGCTCCTGTTCCCCACCGCTGTACTGGAGAGGTTCTCTAAAGAGTACAGGGTGCAGTATGATAAGGTTTACCCCCTCCCCACAGCAGGGGAGACCTCTGTACACCCAGCTCCAGCCCCAGATCCAGCCCCAGATCCAGCCCCAGCCACAGCACCTGGCCCTGAACCACCAACGGAAACAGTCAAAATCCCAGTTAAAGCACCACCATCATCACCCTCACCTCCAGTTTCACAACCAACACTCGCAGATGCCACACCAGTCTCGGACCTAAAACCGACGTCCCCTGCGTGCTCTCCTCCCACATTCTCTCCTCAACCACCAGTATGTCAACAACAGGAGGAAGCCACTCCAAGCTCTTCTTCTCCTTCCTCTTCTTCAGCCTTCCAGCCTCCATCTCAGGCCACTCCTCTCCCCAAACTACCAATGCTCCCTCTTACTCGTCCCCAACTCCCACAGCTTCCTTTACCCCCACTACCTTTGCCCCCTATGCCCTTCCCCATGGACCTGCCTCTCCTTCCGTCTGTCGTGATGCAGTCGATGGCTCTCCAGTCCCAGCCCTGGTTGGACTGTGTCTCTGGCATGACCTCTGACCTGACCAAACTGTATCAATCTCAGCTCAGTCCGGCGTTGCTGGGCCAACCGTTGCAGCTCACTCCTTCATTGTTGGCACAGGCATCGCAAACCAGCCCTGTGTTGCTAGGGCACCAACAACCCCAGGCCAGCCCCGTGTTGCCAGACCCACAGCAGGGTAAGAGAGCACGGACACGTCTCTCCGAGAAGCAGCTCGCCGTGTTGCGGCAGCACTTTGACATCAACAGTCTCCCCAGTGATGAGGACATGAACAAGATGTCTGCCCTCGCCGGGCTGCCTCATAAAGTCATCAAACACTGGTTCCGCAACACCCTGTTTAAAGAGCGTCAACGAGACAAGGACTCCCCTTACAACTTCAACAACCCTCCGACCACAGCGCTGGCAGACCCGCCATTCTCACTTTCCCCAGGCCTCCCACCTAACCACTCCCTGGCAGACCCTCCGTCCTCACTCTCCCCAGGCATCCCACCTAACCGCTCCCCGCAGCCCCAGAGACAAGAACCCCACAGAGGAGGGGAACCCCACAGCGGCCGTCGCTGCTCTCGCACCCGCTTCACCGAGCAACAGTTGGAGACTCTGCAGGGGGTGTTTGAGGCCACTCCCTACCCCAGAGAGGAGGAATATGACAGGCTGTCTGCGCGTCTGTCCCTTCCTAACCGAATCATTGTGGTGTGGTTCCAAAATGCCAGACAGAGAGCCCGCAAACATCAGGACCGAGGGACAGAGGAGGGCTTAGAGGGAAAGAGCCACGTGGACAGTGTTCAGAGAGCTGGGTGCTATAAGAACTCGGACCATAGCGAGGATGAGAATTGCAATGATGAAGGACAAGGTGGCAGTCAGAATGAGAACTCCATGGACCTCACCTATGAATACTACACCCACCCTGACTCACCCACCCCTTTGGATTCACAGCCTCGTCCTACAGATGATGGTGAACACACACCTGTCATAGGTGAGCCAAACTCCGTTAGTGCAAAGTCAGAAGATGATGATGCAACTTCCTCTCCGGTGGAGAAGAGCCAAGGCCTCGTTTCTGAAGTAGATGGCCAGAGCCAGGAAACTGCTAAGGTGTTGCAGTCATTACCGTCCCAACCTGAGACACAACAGCTCCAGCCACTAATACCCCCACAAAAACCATTTATCACCCCCCTCCCGGCAGCTCAGTCCAGCCCAGGAGATCTACACAGCCATCGCTCGGCGTCGCCCCCAGATAACCCTGCTCATACGTCGATCAACCTCCACCCCGAGTCTGAAACGAGCCACCCTCGTCTGCATGATGCCACCCTGGGCCCCCCATCTGTGGAGAGCCAGCCCCAGAACCAGCTTCAAGCCCAGTTCCAGTGCTCCCTCTGCCCCGTGTCCCTGCCTTCATTCCAGCTGTGGCAGGAGCACCAGACCAGGCACCTCCTCGCAGCCCAGTCCCAGGTCCAGCTCCTCCACCCGGGCTTCACAGACCGCCCTATGCCTTACATGATGCTTCACCCTAACCACACCCTGATGGCTAGCCAGCTTCTCTCCGGTGCCATGACCCAGCTGCACCCCAACCACACACACGCCATGCTCCCCCCACACATGAACAACGCACACCTCAATAACTCACTCTCTAACCACACACACGCCATGCTCCCACACATGAACAACACGCACCTCAAGAACTCACTCTCTAACCACACGGGCAACGCCCTCGCCGGCCTGCCTCAAGCGTCCATGTCCTCCATGAAGCAAGGCTCGAAGGTCACGTCGGAGGTCGGCTACGACGTCCCGGGGGGCGGGAGAGAGGCGGCCGAGGAGGAGCAGAGGAGGGATAAGCGCCAGAGGACCACCATCACCCCGGAGCAGCTGGAGGTGTTGTGCCAACGCTACAGCTTGGACTCCAACCCCACCCGAGGTGTCCTGGAGGGCATCGCCCGCGACGTGGGCCTCAAGAGACGCGTGGTGCAGGTACTTCTTCATGGATAAATAGGATCCACCATGTTTATGATTATGTTTATTAGGATCCCCATTAGTCATCATCAACGTGTTGACTATTCTTCCTGGGGTCCTCACAGACTGTACACGTACAAATATGAAACATTCAGTGTAAATCAGTTATATATCACATACATAATCAATAGAAAATAAAACAAAAGGTCATAGGTGAATCCATTTCACCATACCTTTAAAAAAAACACACACAAAGTAAACAGAAGAAGTTTGGATAACATGGCTGCAGCTACACTCATGCATGACATATATTGATTTCCATCCGGATTATGGCTCCTTTAAGTTTCTTTTTGAAACTGTCCTTGTTTTCCGTCCGTATGATATGTAATGGGATCCTATTCCAGTATGTTATGGCTTTATACATTGCAGTTTTCTTTAGAGCGTTGGTTCTAGGCAGAGGTAGGGTAAAGCGACTACTTGAAGCATGTCTGGTATTATGATCATGTCTATCATTGGTGGATAAAATCATAGAATCAAATCAAATCAAATTAATTTGTAAGGCCCGACAACACACGTTAATGTCCCCATGGGCCGGACACATCTTCTTTAAACAAGTCAAGAAGAAACATCACAATAATAAATAGAATACAATTGAGTGGGTTTACCTAAGGTACAAATGTTATTTAAAAAGCTAATCAAACGGAATGCTAGTCTCTCATCCACCCTCATCCACGACGGTCTGGCATGCATTCCCTCCACACTATTCCTTTTTTTTTTAATCAACTTTTTCTCCCATTTTCTATTTTTCTCCCATCCCAATTTCGTATCGTCCAATTCTACCCTCCCCTGTCTCGAACGCTGTTAGGCCATGCCTCCCACAAGCCTGCTGCAATGTGGACTAAAGGCCTCTGCATGCTACAGAGACTGCAACGCAACTGCAACACAACATCAGCACGACTTCAACGCAACATGTTGTAGAGGGTGTTGTAGAGTGTGTTGTGAGGATGTTGCGTACCTCTCCCCAAAATCGAATCTGAACAACCTTGCATTGATGTTGCGCAGCAGTGATTGGTTGGTTAGCGAATGGGGGCGGGGCTGTCATAGAATAATATTGGTCCCGCAGCGAGGAATACCACCCTCCATTGTTGTAGCCAGCCAGCTAACGTCGTTGATGCTATTCAATGCTCTATCATACCCAACTAACGTTAATGCCATTCAGAATTTATTAACATAGCTACAACAACACACAGTAACGTTAATATAATTACATGCATCATTGTTTACAATGAACGGTGGGGCAGTTCGAAAGGACTGGACACGGACAAGTTGTTAAACAGCAATCAATTCATTTAATATAACAGGTAGTTCGAGCTGCATTTTCGTGCCTACAACCACAGCCACAAGGATATATCCAGCTTTGACGAGCTCTCTCTCCTCCTGCCGATTAAATTCAGCAGCTCTTCCTCGACCTCGAGTGCCTGTAGCTGCCTGCATTTGCACAAAGGCGTCCATCCCTGCTGCTGGCTAATGTTAAAACTAACCTAAAGTTACACAAGCAGAATACATCACAAATACTTCCGGTCGGGGGATTTCAAAATAAAAGACCGACGTCTAAAAGCACCGGAAATACGTTTATTTTGTACATTATCTAACGTTAACACGAACCTAAACTAACTTTAGATTAGTTTAGGTTCGTGTTAACGTTAGATAATGTACAAAATAAACGTATTTACGGTGCTTTTAGACGTCGCTCTTTTATTTTGAAATCCCCCGACCGGAAGTAAAAATAATGCTTCTTTTTTTGCTTGTTATCAATGGGTTGGTTGAGAAGGGAAATTTCATCTATCTAGGGAACCTAGCTACATCCGGGGTACAATGTTGCATAGGCTGCACATTGATGTTGCAGAAGCATAAAGGCAGAGTGTCTGCAACACCGTTGCTTTGTCGATGTTGTGTTGCAGTTGCTTTGCAGTTTCTGTAGCATGCAGAGCCCTTAAGCCTTACATCACGTGTCCCCTCCGGTACTCGAGGAAGCAGCAGTCGCATCTTTTCACCTGCACAGCGCGATCTCTCAGCGTCGGGGGTCTGCGTTTGGAGGGCACGCCGCCCCCGTCGCTTCCTGATTCTGCTGCGCAGGCGCACCAACCCACCTGTAGGAGTCGCTGTCCACAACGTCCGATCCCCACCCATCAGCTTCCCACCCCCTAACACTGCCAATTGTATTAGTATGAACGACCAGCCAAGCTGATAGCAATGCGGAGATCTGGGCTCGAACCCAGCGTCTCCTGCATTGGTGGTGAGCGCCTTGCCCACTGCACCACCTAGCCGCCCCCCCTCCACACTATTCCTTATAGAGAGCAGTGAAGAGTGAATCGGGCAGCTCTGTTTTGAGTGAGCTGGAGTTTACTAAGCTCTTGCTTTGACGCGCTAGACCAAATTGCTGGCCCACCATCCTTACACTGGTGGCCATTTTGCTCTCATGTCATGCACTGGTTGGAATTCCTTTCCACCCCGTTCCAGTGTGGATACAGGGTGGAAAGGAATCCCAACCTGAGCATGATATAAGAGAAAAATGGCCGCCTTGTGAATATGGTCAATTTATAGAAGACACAGACGGAATAAGCTTAATACTAATAATCATCCATGTAATGCATGATAGGAAATAAACTGTGGCTCCAGTGTTCATGAAAGAGATTCTGTGTGCAAATAAAACAGAAAACGTACCACCACCAACATTTCATATTTTTTGTGAGAAATGTCTAGACTTTATATTAGGGCTGACCCCTATTAGTCGATTAGTCGACTAATCGGTCGAAAGGAGCCGTAGTCGACTGCCAACCTTTTAGTCGGATACAATTTTTTTTTAAATAATTTATAAAAGAATATTATTATTATATATTTTTGTATCATTCTTTCCAAAAGAAAAGTGGCCTAGAAGCGTGGCTAACACTAATGGCACGCATACCAGAGGCTAACTGCCTACGAAAACAGGCACAGAGGCACAGAAAGAGGATTTCACCCATCTAATGAACACACTAGACTAGACAAATATCAAGATGTATCCATCAGTGGACCAATTGCATGCTTTTGCAGAGGACAAGAAGCCTTCAGTCGACTCCTTCAGACATTAAGCACCCCCACAGCCCAAATGGAATGATACATTTAAAAAAAAATGTAAATAATAATAGTCGACTAACGGCACATTTTGGCCAATCATAGTCGACTATCCAAATCCTTAGTCGGGGACAGCCCTACTTTATATATACATTAGAAGCAAGGATTTGGTCATTTATTCCTCAAAAGTCCTCAGAAATCCATCCAAGTGGGGGAAAAGTGATGTAATAGTGTAGATTGCATACATTTTTTATTTCGACCTGTACAAGTAGATATCGTCCAACTAAACTGGACAGCCGAAACCCGTCCAATCGTTCGCCGTCGACTAAAGACGCACTTCTTCAACCATTATCTGAAAATAATAATAATAATAATAATAATAATAATAATAATAATAATAATAATAATAATAATAATAATAATAATAATAATAATAATAATAATAATAATAATAATAATAATAATAATAATAATAATAATAATAATAATAATAATAATAATAATAATAATAATAATAATAATACAAAATAAATAAAAATAAAAATCTAACCCTAAATAACCTTACCTTACCATTCCGTACACGGTACACACTGAAACGGTTCGGTACGGATACGTGTACCTTTACACCCCGACTAACTAACCTTACTGTCGTGCACTTGTCCTAATAAACTAACCTACACTGTAGCACGCAACACTTTGATGAACATTGTTACTCAGCTGATAGAGCTGTGCCCTTCCTGATGACTTGTCGTACAGAACTTGTAAGTCGCTTTGGATAAAAGCGTCAGCTAAATGACTAGATGTAAATGTAAATGTAAACCTTGAATTGATTGATTGATTGAAAATTGTATTAACAGATTGCAGAATGGGTACAATACAGTACGGCTCAACAATACACACAATTGTTAAGGGGATGCAGACCCTGTTTACATCAGGGTCCCCCCATTTTCAATTCATAATGATTGACGATGAAAATTAACGCGTCTCTCCAGGTCTGGTTCCAGAACACGCGGGCCAGAGAGCGGAAGGGCCAGTTCCGGTCCATGGGTCCGGGCTTCACTCTGGGCCTGAGCCACCTGCGCTGCCCGTTCTGCAGAGCTCTCTTCAAGGTGAAGAGTGCCCTGGACGCCCACATGAGGTCCCGGCACTGGGCGGAGGCCGAGCGAGTGGGCTTCTCCTTGTCCCCCGGCGGCGGCGGCTCCTCCTCGGGTCACATGGGGAACATGGCCTCCTTCCTGGAGCGGCCGGGCTCCTCGCTCTCCCTCCTGACCGTCCCCAGCCACGGCTTCCTAGCCGGGAACAACAAAGGGTTCCCGGAGAAACCGCCTCTGACCGCCGACTCCTCCGCTTTTGACTTGAACCACCCGGAGGGGGAGGAGGAGGAGGAGGAGGAAGAGTATGAGGAAGGGGAGGAGGAGGAGGAGGGGTATCCATGCGAGGAAGGCTCCAGTGTGACCCTCAGTCCCGAGGGCTCCGGGGGTCCGAGCTCCGAATGGGGGGAGGCTCAGAGGCAGCAGCACCAGCAGCACCAGCAGCTGCAGCAACAGCGTCAGCGCACGCAGATGAGCCACTTCCAGGTGCTGCAGCTGCGGGCCGTCTACCGGAGCCACCGCACGCCCAACAGGCAGGAGTGTGAGGCCCTGGGTCAGGAGCTGGGGCTGCCCCACCGAGTGGTGCAGGTAACACTTCCATCATGTCACCCACATGGATATTAACTAGGGATGCTCGATATTGGCTTTTTTACCGATATACCGATATTGTCCAACTCTTAATTTCCGATACCGATATCAACCGATATCAACCGATACCGATATATGCAGGGTTTCCCCCACCAAAAAACTGAATAATTTCAGGTAATTAACATTACATATGTCTTGTTGTGGAATTAACATAACATTATGCATACTTTTGACAATAAATAAAATCAGAATTTGTTCTTACTTGCTTGCCTGGGTAAATAAAGGTTATAGAAATGTAAAAAAATAATAATAATAATAATAATGTTTTTTTTTTTTTTTTTTTAACCGATACCGATATTTTTTCCGATATCACATTTTAATGCCAATATCGGACATCCCTAATATTAACCCTTTCACTGTCACGCGACAGAAGGTTAACCCTTTACTATCACCGACGGTTACCGGGGCGACAGTGGCTCAGGAGGTAGAGCGGTCGTCTGGAGGTTTGCCGGCTCGATTCCCGCTCCTTCCGGGCATCGTGTCGATGTGTCTTTGAGCAAGACACTTAACCCCTAATTGCTCCCGATGAGCAGGTTGGCACCTTGCACGGTTGCCTCCGCCGTCGGTGTGTGAATGTGTGAGTGAATGTGTGAGTGAATGGGTGAGTGAATGGGTAAAAATGTGAGTAACAAATTGTAAAGCGCTTTGGATAAAAGCGCTATATAAAAAAGCAGCCATTAGTAAAGGGTTAACCTTCTGCAGTGTGGCAGTGAAAGGGTTTAACCTGCTGTCGTGTGGCAGTGAAAGGGTTAACGGTCTGTATTGTCGCAGTGAAAGGGTTAACCATTTGGTAGTGTGGCAGTGAAAGGGTTAAGGGAAATAAAAGTCATCTTGTGTTTCTTTTTCTACTCGATACTAATACCTTCATGAATTTTTTTTTTTTTTTTTTAAGGTGTGGTTCCAAAATGCCAGAGCCAAGGAGAAAAGAGCCAGGAGCCTTAGTTCTGACTCGGCAGAGAGAGAGCAGGCAGAGCTGAGCGCCGGGGCGGGAGAGAGAGACCGAGCTTAGAGGGGAAGAAGAGGGTCTCGGTGCTTCCTTCAGCCATGTTCACCCCCTTCATACCTCTTCTCCCTCTTCCTTCAGCCATGGTCACCCCTTCATAGCCCTTCTCCCTCTCTGCATCTATACTCTGCTGCCTAACACCCCAAAGACACAGAGCCACAGCGGCCCAAAGAGAAACACGTAGAGAGAGACACCAAACCAAGTCCTGTCGACACCCCAGAGAAACCTCTCTCTACTAGAACACGTAGAGAGAGACACCAAACCAAGTCCTGTCGACACCCCAGAGAAACCTTTCTCTACTAAAACACGTAGAGAGAGACACCAAACCAAGTCCTGTCGACACCCCAGAGAAACCTCTCTCTACTAGAACACGTAGAGCGAGAGACCAAACCAAGTCCTGTCGACACCCCAGAGAAACCTCTCTCTACTAAAACACGTAGAGAGAGACACCAAACCAAGTCCTGTCGACACCCCAGAGAAACCTCTCTCTACTAGAACACGTAGAGCGAGAGACCAAACCAAGTCCTGTCGACACCCCAGAGAAACCTCTCTCTACTAGAACACGTAGAGAGACACCAAACCAAGTCCTGTCGACACCCCAGAGAAACCTCTCTCTACTAGAACACGTAGAGCGAGAGACCAAACCAAGTCCTGTCGACACCCCAGAGAAACCTCTCTCTACTAGAACACGTAGAGCGAGAGACCAAACCAAGTCCTGTCGACACCCCAGAGAAACCCCTCTCTACTAGAACACGTAGAGAGACACCAAACCAAGTCCTGTCGACACCCCAGAGAAACCTCTCTCTACTAGAACACGTAGAGAGACACCAAACCAAGTCCTGTCGACACCCCAGAGAAACCCCTCTCTACTAGAACACGTAGAGAGAGACACCAAACCAAGTCCTGTCGACACCCCAGAGAAACCTCTCTCTACTAGAACACGTAGAGAGAGACACCAAACCAAGTCCTGTCGACACCCCAGAGAAACCCCTCTCTACTAGAACACGTAGAGCGAGAGATAGACCAACACCCCAGGGTTCCCTCCGGTTCTTGTATCTCCCTCCTGGCCTTGTTCTCCTCTGTCACAGAGCTCCTTCTCCCTGTCTTGTCAAGACACCCTACTTACTATATAACCAAACACCACCATGATAGAAAACCAACCAGATGCCACAGAGGCCAAAGAGCATTAATGTGTGTAACCTCACTGCCCAGCCGGACCTGCAGTCTACCTCTCAGTCTGCAGACAGGCTCTCGTTGGGCTCTGCACCCGTCCACTCCCTTGACAGTGTTCGTCTCGCTAGCTGTGTAGCATGTAGAGCCGGTCTTCGCTAGGCTGGAAAAATAAATTGTCAAAGAGATTTTAGTGTAAATAGAGAACTCCAAAAGACAAACTTGAAGAAAAAAACAAAACAAACAAAACGGTTAACGGAAGAAGAAAAAGAATGAAAAAAGAAAAAAAACTATTGTTGAAATGGACTGATGTTGAAATGGACTGATGTATTCACACAAAGAGCTTTTGTAAAGACTGACTCAGATTCCAAAGCTCGTAACCAAAATTTTACATGTCCGTGGATTTAATTTCAACATGTTGAAATTCAATAACAAACAAAAGAACTGCTGAGCTGACGTCTGTACGGTGACGAGACCTGAGGTCTGTACGGTGACGAGACCTGAGGTCTGTACGGTGACGAGACCTGAGGTCTGTACGGTGACGAGACCTGAGGTCTGTACGGTGACGAGACCTGAGTCGCTGAGACGCAGCTCCACCCTCGCAAAACCAATGATGAGTCTTCTATTGTACACCTTGTATGTTCCTTTACGTGGTGATGACACCTTGTATGTTCCTTTACGTGGAGATAACACCTTGTATGTTCCTTTACGTGGAGATAACAACACCTTGTATGTTCCTTTACGTGGAGATAACAACCCAAATAGCACAGAAGGCGAAGGCAAGGTTTGCCCTCAAGGGGGACAAACTATTTTTATAGCACTCAACCATTATACTGTATATGAGAACTTTAACCAAACTCAAAACTTACATTGTGTGTGTGTTTAGTAATAGTTTCTTAATATAAATCTTATGGATTGAGATAAACCTGTCTTGCTTCGATATAATAGTGTCATGATTCACGAGAAGATTATGACAGCTTTGATATGTTTAGGTGAGGCGACTACTGCCTTCCCACCCTGTTTGAATATACCAATGGTTTACTGATGTTATGTGATCTTAGTGTAAAGCTCTCTATACTCAGGTTAAACAGCTCAACTTGGCTCCGTTTTCAAAAGTGGTCGTAATGCTATAGTTTTCTCCCGTTTTTAAAACGGGAGAGGCATGGTTTAACCTTGGGACTAAGTATTAAAAAGAAAAAAGATTAAAAAATGATGTAAAGAAACACGTCTGTGTTTCGAGAGATCTGAGCGTTTCACCTCTGAGTAATAGATTGTTACATGAACCTTATTGAGACTGAAGTGTTTAATAGTGTGAGGGGTAAATGTACAGTATTTAGCTTTTGTATGGTTGACTCGAGACTTCATTGGATGTTTGGGACAAGGCTCCCGTTTCTACCCACAGATGGAGAGCGGCTGCTCAGAGCGGAGGAGGAAAAAACAAAACCTTGGATGTTGTTGATGTTATTTTTGTACATTTAAGTTATTCTCCCTCTCTCCCCCTTTCCCCTCTCTATCTCTCTCTCTCCCTCCTTTCCTCTCTCCCTCCTTTCCTCCCTCTCTCTCCTTTCCCCTCTCTCTCCCTACTTTCCTCTTTCTTTCTTTCTTCCTCTCTCTCTCCATCTCTTCATTTAAGTTATTCTCCATCTATCCCTCCTTTCCTCTCTTATTTCTTCCTCGCTCTCCCTCTCTTCATTTAAGTTATTCTCCCTCTATCTCTCCTTTTACCTCTCTCTCCCTCCTTTCCTCTATTTCTTTCTCCCTCTCTCCCCCTCTCTTCATTTAAGTTATTCTCCCTATATCCCTCATTTCCCCTCTCTCTCTCCCTCCTTTCCTCTCTGTCTTTCTTCCTCTCTCTCCCTCTCTTTTCATTTGCAACTAGTCCTTATTCTAACTGTAATAATGATAATATAACAATAATAGCTAAACAATAATTAATGCTTTAAGTCAAAGATCCAAAGACGTGATAATACTTTAACCATATGACCTACAAGAAAATAAAAAAAATAAAAGCGCTACTGTTTACTTGACGATGTAGTTTGATGTAGTATGATGCTGTTTTTAAAGAAGGAAGGAGTCCCTATATCTAAGCTACTGTTTTCTGCCTCTCAATAAGCACACTGGAGACTAACCAAAACCCCCAAACTAGAGCCATGGCAGTCTGTAATATAGCGGTTAAAAAGTTTTACTTCTCTTGAGAAATGTCACTGTTTTATTTAGTTTTTTTTTTACCATAGTGTTGAACTCCTTGAGGACGTCCAGTTTGCTGCTAATGTCCTGTAGTTTCTACTGTAGTTTTCTACTGTAGTTTCTACTTTAGAGAGATGCATGCGGTCGCTTTAATAATAGGCTTTAATGACGACAAACTGTAATGAAACCTGTGACGCTGTTGATAACCTGCTCTTCTGTTATTCTGGTGAAAACATTGATATTTGGCTCAATTCCATCAAATATGTATTTTCTCTTCTCAGTATCATATTGATTTTTGCCCCTTTGTGTAAAAAGACAAATGAATGGTTAGGAAAACACTTTTCATAATACCAGATAATGTACACACTTTTCATAATACCAGATACTGTACACACTTTTCATAATACCAGATACTGTACATTCTCACGTGTTAAGATGGAATGGGGTTTGTTTTTCAGAAGAAACCTGCTTGAGGGCATAAGAACTAAACGCCTATTATACTGCGTAGCCATTTTGAAGGAGTTTAGCCCCTAAGTAACCCTTCTTTGGTATGATGTTGGTCTCGGTCTTGTGTTGCAACGTCTCTTAGTCTTGTTGGTCCAGACTGGGACAGCCTTGCTTCACTAATAGATTGTCCAGACTGGGACAGCCTTGCTTCACTTATAGATCGATAGACTTGACACGTCAGCCAACCTTCCAAAGGATGTCCATCGACTGACTTACCTTCGTCTTGTTTTTTGCTCTTAAAAACTAACCAATGTTTACTACAATACCAATGATCTTTCTTCTGTACAGGAATGTGCATTCCAAATACCACGAGGCAGTTTGTTTTGTATACTGGTTATTTTTTTTTTTTTTTTTTTTCTCTCTATTGGTCTTAGTGACTGTAAGATGTACATAGTGGTTCCTCTTTGGTGAAGGGACTCCTAACTGTAGGTAAAACTATTGTTTTTTTCTTTTATTGTTTTTTCTTTTCTTTTTAAATGTTCTGGAGATGTTGTTGCCATAGTGATGACCAAAAAGATACATGTGATGTGCACCTGTCCTAATGTCCTGCTCCGGTGGTTTAGTGTCTATACCCCCCAGCTCTGTACGTGTCTCCTCTCATCCCCTCCCAGATTCCACTGAGCTAAATAAAGTCCGCTTTGGTGCAGCTCTGGTCTCATCTCTTTGGTTCCTAGGCGGAGAGAAGCCATTTTGTGAGCGTTGCGGCATGCAAGGGTGTAAAGCATATTATATATTATTATATATCTGCTTCATATACCAGGTGGGTGGGTGTGTGTGTGTGTGTGTGTGTATTGTGCAGCAGTGTGTGTGAGGTTTGGTGAATGGAGCCGTGACCTCCAGGGTCACTTCATTAATTACATGTGTGACATTCAGCCAGATGAGTTTCCTTTGTGACTAAATGATATGATGAATATTAACGACCTGGGATGAATTACATGCTGCTTGCTGATGATGATAATGTGCTTTACGGCTCTGAGCCTGAGGAGGAGGAGGGACAGAAACTGCAAACTACAGCACATTGAGATACGTCTTCATACGCTACATTTCAAACTACAGCACATTGAGATACATTTTCATTCGCTACATTTCAAACTACAGCACATTGAGATACGTTTTCATACGCTACATTTCAAACTACAGCACATTGAGATACGTTTTCATTCGCTACATTTCAAACTACAGCACATTGAGATACGTTTTCATTCGCTACATTTCAAACTACAGCACATTGAGATATGTTTTCATACGCTACATTTTAAACTACAGCACATTGAGATACGTCTTCATACGCTACATTTCAAACTACAGCACATTGAGATACGTTTTCATACGCTACATTGAGAGATGTCTTCATACGCTACATTTCAAACTATTGAGATACGTTTTCATATACGCTACATTTCAAACTACAGCACATTGAGATACGTTTTCATACGCTACATTTCAAACTACAGCACATTGAGATACGTTTTCATACGCTACATTTCAAACTACAGCACATTGAGATACGTTTTCATACGCTACATTTCAAACTACAGCACATTGAGATACGTTTTCATACGCTACATTTCAAACTACAGCACATTGAGATACGTCTTCATACGCTACATTTCAAACTACAGCACATTGAGATACGTTTTCATACGCTACATTTCAAACTACAGCACATTGAGATACGTCTTCATACGCTACATTTCAAACTACAGCACATTGAGATACGTTTTCATACGCTACATTGAGAGACGTCTTCATACGCTACATTTCAAACTATTGAGATACGTTTTCATATACGCTACATTTCAAACTACAGCACATTGAGATACGTTTTCATATGCTACATTTCAAACTACAGCACATTGAGATATGTTTTCATACGCTACATTTCAAACTACAGCACATTGAGATACGTTTTCATACGCTACATTTCAAACTACAGCACATTGAGGGCGGATACAGCTTCATACACTACATTTCAAACTACAGCACATTGAGATACGTTTTCATACGCTACATTTCAAACTACAGCACATTGAAAACAGATACAGCTTCATACGCTACATTTCAAACTACAGCACATCGAGAACAGTGATACAGCTTCATACGCTACATTAGTCCAGATAGTGGCTTTGGTGAAACACTATTGTTTGGTTTATTATTCGTCATGTTTTGTGCAAAACCCTTCCGGTGTCCATTTCCACGAGAAGTCGCCTTCCCTGCGCCTCCTTCACCAGCAGCAAGGCATCCAGTCAACCGGCACGCAGAACCGACGCAGAACAGACGCAGAACAACAGAACAAATGCAAATCATGTGTGGCAGTTGGTGTGGAGATGGGGGCAGTTGGGTGTGTTGATCGGGGGGGGTAGAGAATGGTCAGACAGATATGTGCTCGGCACAATAGCAAAGTAAAGGCAGAGCTCTGATGATAGCCATCTTAGGAAGTCATCCTGATAAAGTGAGTCCCTACTGTGTCTCCTCCACCCTCCCCCTCCTCCCTCCTCCCTCCTCCCCCTCTTAATCAAATGACGACTCTGCAGCTGGTGGGGTTGCAGCAAAGGGGGTACAGGGGGGAGGGGAAGGAGGAGGGAGGGAGGCTTGAGGGATGGCGTGAAATTATTGCCTGCTGGTGTATATGTGATGCTGGGGGGAGTGGGGTACAGTGGGGGGATGGGCGGGAGGAATAGAAGGGGGGTAGGGGAGGGGGGGGTAATGTCATTGCCTGCTGGTGTAGTCGGGCTCATTTAGATTTAGATTGGTTCTGTGAGGAGAGAGCTGAAAGGCCAGCTCATGTTTATGCATGAATCCCAAAGCGTACTGCCTTCCATGGAGCTCCGCCTTAAAGACACAGACCTGCATACATGAAACACGCACACACACACACACACACACACACACACACACACACACACACACCTCTGCTTCACTGGATAACACTTGAATCCAGGCATCACTGTCTGTACTATCAGATGCATTTCAATCAGTATGTGTGTGTGTGTGTGTGTGTGTGCAAGCATATTTTTGTGTCAAGTGTGCGTCTGTCTTGTGTTTACGCGTGTGTATGCAGATAAGTTACACCGCTGTCGGAATGAATCTGCTGCTTCTTTTCATCTGCATAATGGATTTCTAATTTTTTGTTTCCGCCATGTCAGTGCACATCATCAGATGGTGACCGATTGTGTCCTCGCTTTGCTATCTGCTCTGCTCTGGATATGTGGAGCTACTATAGCCCATACACACACACGCACGCATGCACACACACACACACACACACACACACACGCACACACACACACACACACACACACACACACACACACACTGGGAGTAATCGGTAAATGTCTTTGAAGGAGAGTTTGTTCAGCACTTCATCAGGTATAAAGTGGTTTTTATTTGGAGATGTGGTCCCTATCCATCATTTAAATGTCTTTTTAATGGTCGTCACGCCGTCCTAATCAATCATGTAAGCAGCCAGCCTGCGAGCCTTATTTATAAATCCTATGTTCTGCGGTGAAAAACGGACTTCCTCCACTACCAGTATTTCAGCACTCGGTATGAACAGAAAAATATATATTCTTTTTCTATAGATATCCAGTCCTGAGCTCGACGCCCTCGACGCCCTGGCAATACAAAACGCTATGATTGTATTGCTTCCATGTGGCAAATAAAAAATCTGAATCTGATGTGCCTCTCTGTGTGTATACAGAAATATATATTCTTTCTATAGATATCCAGTCCTCGACACCCTGGCTCGGTGCTCGACACCCTGACCCCCCCCCCCCCCCCCCCCCCCCATCTGTCCGGCACGCGGCCTGCCGCACACCGCTTTACATCCCTAATGAGATACAAACACACATCAGCAGCACTGGTCTCTGCCACGCGGTCTGTGTGAATATTACTCACACTTATTAGCTGGATTATGTTAATCTTTACACTCTCTGCCCACAGACAACGGACTCACCATGATATGGGCTTTGGTCACGGCAGTAAGCGTGTGTGCGCGTGTGTGTGTGTGTGCGTGTGTGTGTGTGTTAGAGTGATTGTCATGTTGTCAAACTGATCTGCATGTGAAAGGGCGGCCTAATTACATCACTTATGCAAAAGAGAACACATGCACAAACGCACACGTACACACACACACACACACACACTGACAGACAGCTTACAGCGAAGGTCAAAAGACAGAGTGAGCTATCTCCTTATTGACTAACACAGAAGAGTCTCGGCACCTGTCGTTCTGACGTGTCTTGATACATCGGTCGCTGAAATCAAGAGGATGATCTCTTTCAAATCATGAGCGAAAACAAGAGTGAGCGGGTCAAGTCCCCACCAGGACCGGAGCACTCAGAGTGTTATTGGAGAGAATAGTACTCTGCATATCCTCTTGATTAGTCGTCGTCGTCGTCGTCGTCCCCCCCCCCCCCCAAGAGTGAAACATTGATAGTATCCCTGTAGGAATGATTGATTGAGTCTGACACATTTTAATTACGCCCAAATTAAATGAATGGGCTGGCAGCCTATAAAACATTGCTGTTTAATAACCAGTTCCCTCCAGTTGCCTTTTTTTTCTCCCTTCCTTCATCCAATCCCATCCTGGCTGCCCACAGCAAATAGCCGCTCTCTGTTTAATGATATGCAAATGATTTTGCATGAACCCCATGATCCCGCGTGCTGATTAAACTGAGATGACATTAGCTGCGGCGCTGCTACCGCCGTCAGTCAGGTAGTCAGTCAGTCAGTCAGTCAGTCTCCGTTCTGTCTCCCTATCTATCTGTGTATGCAGTCAGTCAGTAAGTCTGTCTCTGTTCTCTCTCTCTCTCTCTCTCTCTCTCTCTCTCTCTCTCTCTCTCTCTCTGTATCCACGACAACAGCAGACTGCTGGTCATACTAAGGAGTTCATTGTCACTGTTCCCTGATGGGGTTTCCTTCCCTGAAAAGCATCCTGTGCATCCAGATTCATTCAGTTTTTTCTCTCCATGTAATGCCGGTGGAGCAGAGGTGGAGAACCACACCATACCACACCATATCACACCATACCATACCACACTATACCATATCACACCATACCATGATATTACACCATACCACACCATATCACATCATACCACACCATATCACACCATACCATACCACACTATACCATATCACACCATACCATGATATTACACCATACCACACCATATCACACCATACCACACCATACCATATCACACCATACCATACCACACCATATCACACCATACCACCCCCGCATTTCACTGTATACCTGTATGCCGTGACAAATACAACTCTTGTATCTTGTATCTTGTACCATACCACACCATATCACACCATACGACCACACCATATCACACCATACCACACCATATCACACCATACCACACCATACCACACCACACAATACCACACCATATCACACCATACCATACCACACCATATCACACCACACCACACCATATCACACCATACCATATCACACCATATCACACCATACCATATCACACCATATCACACCACATCACACCATACCATACCACACCATATCACACCATACCACACCATACCACACCATATCACACCATACCACACCATATCACACCATACCTAACCATACCATACCACACCACACCACATCACACTAAACCACACCATACCACACCATATCACACCACACCATAGCACACCACACCATACCACACCATATCACACCATACCATACCATATCACACCATACCATATCACACCATACCATACCACACTATACCACACCATACCACACAATACCATACCACACAATACCATACCATACCACACTAAACCACACCATACCATACCATACCACATCATACCATACCATACCATACCACACTAAACCACACCATACCACATCATACCATACTATACCACACTAAACCACACCATACCATACCATACCACATCATACCATACCATACCACACTATACCACACCATACCATATCACACCAAACCATACCATACCACACTATACCATACCATATCACACCATACCATACCACACCACACTATACCATACCATACCACACTATACCACACCATACCATATCACACCAAACCATACCATACCACACTATACCATACCATATCACACCATACCATACCACACCACACTATACCACACCACACCATACCACACTACACCACACCATACCACACCATACCACACTACACTACACCACACCATACCACACCATACCACACCACACCACACTACACACATACCACACTATACCATACCATATCATACCATACCACACCATACCACACTATACCACACCATACCACACTACACACCATACCACACCACACCACACCATACCACACTACACCACACCACACCATATCAGACCACACCACACCATACCCTACCATACCACACCATACCATACCATACCACACCATACCATACCATACCATACTATACCACACCACACCACACCATACCACACCACACCACACCATATCACACCACACCATACCACACCACACCATACCATACCACACCACACCATACCATACCACACCACACCACACCACACCATACCACACCATACCCTACCATACCACACCATACCATACCATACCATACTATACCACACCACACCATACCACACCACACCATATCACACCACACCATACCACACCACACCATACCCTACCATACCACACCATACCATACCATACCACACCATATCACACCATACCATATCACACCATACCATATCATATCACACCATACCATATCACACCATACCATATCACACCATACCATATCACACCACACCACACCACACCATATCACACCACACCATACCATACCCACACCACACCATATCACACTACACCATACTACACCACACCATATCACACCACACCACACCATACCACACCACACCATAGTACCATACCACATCACACCATACCATACTACACCATACCACACTATACCACATCACACCACACCATACCATACCCATACCACACCACACCATACCACACCATACCACACCACACCATACCACACCACACCACACCATATCACACCACACCATACCATACCCACACCACACCATACCATACCATACTACACCATACTACACCACACCACACCACACCATATCATACCACACCACACCATACCATATCACACCACACCACACCACACCATACCACACCACACCATAGTACCATACCACATCACACCATACCATACTACACCATACCACACTATACCACATCACACCACACCATACCATACCCATACCACACCATACCACACCACACCACACCATACCACACCATACCACACCACACCATACCACACCACACCATAGTACCATACCACATCACACCATACCATACCACACCATACCACACCACACCATAGTACCATACCACATCACACCATACCATACCACACTATATCATACCACACCACACCCCTACCTCCCTACCTAGTTTTTTGCATTTTAAAAGTTTGCATTTTGTACTTCATGTTGTACTTTAGTTTGTATATTGTATATTTTGTATAGTGTTCTGCCTTTATTCTTTTAACTTTTTCTACTGTATGAAGCACAGTCTCAGGAGGCTCATACAGAACCAATCATTTCACTGTAATGTACAGGTACCTTATATGTGACAAATAAAACTAAACTTGAACTTGAACACACCACACTACGCTACACTACACCACACCACATTATCACTACACTACACCACATTATCACCACACTACACCACACCACATTATCACTACACTACACCACACCACAGTATCACTACACCACACCACACCACATTATCACCACACTACACCACACCACATTATCACCACACCACATTATCACCACACTACACCACATTATCACCACACTACACCACACCACATTATCACTACACTACACCACACCACAGTATCACTACACCACACCACACCACATTATCACTACACTACACCACACCACAGTATCACTACACCACACCACATTATCACCACACTACACCACACCACATTATCACCACACTACACTACACCACATTATCACTACACTACACCACACCACATTATCACTACACTACACCACACCACATTATCACTACACTACACCACACCACATTATCACCACAGTACACCACACCACACACATTATCACCACACCACATTATCACCACACCACACCACATTATCACCACACCACATTATCACCACACTACACCACATTATCACTACACCACACCACATTATCACCACACCACACCACATTATCACCACACCACACCACATTATCACTACACTACACCACATTATCACTAGACTACACCACACACATTATCACTACACCACACCACATTATCACTACACTACACCACACACATTATCACTACATCACACCACATTATCACTACACTACACCACACACATTATCACCACACCACACCACATTATCACTACACTACACTACACCACACCACATTACCTCACCACATTATCACTACACCACACCACATTATCACTACACCACACCACATTATCACTACACCACACCACATTATCACCAGACTATACCACATTATCACCACACTATACCACACTACACCACACCACACTACACCACAGTACACCACACCACATTATCACCACACTACACTACACCACACCACATTATCACCACACTACACCACATTATCACTACACCACATTATCACCACACTACACCACATTATCACCACACTACACAACACCACATTATCACTACACTACACTTGTCTCCATGTCACTGTCTGCCAGGTCTCTCGTATGTCTCCATGTCCCTGTATCCAGGTCTCTCGTATGTCTCCAGGTCTCTCGTATGTCTCCAGGTCTCTCATATGTCTCCAGGTCTCAGGTCTCTCGTATGTCTCCATGTCTCTCGTATGTCTCCAGGTCTCTCGTATGTCTCCAGGTCTCTCGTATGTCTCCATGTCCCTGTCTCCAGGTCTCTCGTATGTCTCCATGTCTCTCGTATGTCTCCAGGTCTCTCGTATGTCTCCAGGTCTCTCGTATGTCTTCATGTCCCTGTCTCCAGGTCTCTCGTATGTCTCCATGTCCCTCGTATGTCTCCAGGTCTCTCGTATGTCTCCATGTCCCTGTCACCAGGTCTCTCGTATGTCTCCATGTCCCTGTCTCCAGGTCTCTTGTATGTCTCCAGGTCTCTCGTATGTCTCCATGTCCCTGTCTCCAGGTCTCTCGTATGTATCCATGTCCCTGTCTCCAGGTCTCTCGTATGTCTCCATGTCCCTGTCTCTGTCTCCATGTCTCTCGTATGTCTCCATGTCCCTGTCTCCAGGTCTCTCGTATGTCTCCATGTCCCTGTTTCCATGTCTCTCGTATGTCTCCATGTCCCTGTCTCTGTCTCCATGTCTCTCGTATGTCTCCATGTCCCTGTCTCCAGGTCTCTCGTATGTCTCCATGTCTCCTCAACCCTCCAGACGGGGTGGAGGCACTGGCCTCATGACATCTCCTTCATGGGCTACAAACCTAACGCAACTCCCAGAACTGTCACTCTCCTCCCTCGAATATCATGCAGTATCTGTCTCTAATCCTTTCAATCTCACCATTGTTACACTCTATCGCCCTCCAGGTCCCCTCGATCACTTCACAGATGAGCTGGACATGCTTCTAAGCTCCTTACCGGAAGATGGTACCCCGCTCCTTCTATTGGGCGACTTCAACCTGCCTGACTCATCTCAGTCGGTCCCAGTGGTCTCTCTCCTACAACAATTTGACCTGACTCCCACTGCCATGCCTCCCACCCACAAAGCAGGCAACTCCTTGGATCTCATATTTTCCCGTAACTCCAGCATCATTAACACCACGGTAACTCCCCTACATGTATCTGACCATTCCTTCATATCCTTCTCACTAACTCTCATGCTTAACCGAAAAGTCTTCACCCCAACTCAAACCGTCTCACTCAGACGCAACCTGCCCTCCCTATCCCCCTCCACCCTCTCCTCTGACATAATATCCGCTCTACCTTTGAGTGACACCTTCTCTGCTCTCCCCACAGAGATGGCAACCTCCACCCTCCTCTCAGCCCTTGCAACCTCCTTCGACAAGCTCTGTCCCCTCGTTGAGAAACCTGCCCGCCGTTCCCCACCCAGTCCATGGCTGACGGATGCAGTGAGAGAACAAAGACAGGTCCTGAGAGCGGCTGAGAGGAAGTATAGAAAGTCACGCCTCACTGCTGACATCGACACATATCACAACCTCTTGTTAACATTCTCCAAAACCATTACTAATGCCAAAGCTTCTTTCTTTCACCATAGGATCGAGGCCTCTGCCAAGAATCTTCGCAAACTGCATGCTACCATGTCCTCCCTCCTCACTCCCCCCCCCACCTCCTCCTCCCTCATCTTTTTCTGCCGAAGACTTTGCGATCTTCTTTGAGGAAAAAGTGGAGAACATCCGCAGCTCCTTCTCCCAACCCCCACCCATTCCAAACACTGAATCGAGAACCTCATCCTTCACTCTGTCATTTTTCTCTCCCATTACAGAAGCCGAGACCCTGACACTGGTAACGTCGAACCGTCCGACTACATGCCAGCTGGACCAGCTACCCTCCCCACTCCTCCAGACCATAGCACCGGACATCCTCCCATTCCTAACTGCAACCATCAACTCCTCACTCAACTCGGGGGTGGTCCCCACCTCCCTAAAACAAGCCAGAGTCACGCCCCTCATAAAAAAACCAACCCTGAACCCCACCGTCATAGCCAACTATCGTCCTGTCTCTCTTCTCTCCTTCCTTTCTAAAACACTTGAACGTGCTGTATCCAACCAACTTACTGCTTATCTCTTACAGAATGACCTCCTAGACCCCAATCAGTCTGGCTTCCGGACTGGCCACTCCACAGAAACGGCCCTCATTGCGGTCACAGAGGCACTTCACTTAGCAAAAGCGAAAGGCCTCTCCTCTGTCCTGATTCTCCTAGATCTATCTGCAGCCTTCGACACAGTCAACCATCAGATCCTCCTTGCGGCCCTCGCAGGAATGGGAGTGGCTGGATCTGCGCTGACATGGCTGACATCATACCTCAATGACCGCTCCTACCAAGTGTCATGGAGAGGGACTCTGTCGGCCACCCGCCCCCTCCGGACGGGTGTCCCCCAGGGCTCGGTCCTAGGACCCCTTCTCTTCTCCCTCTACACTAAATCACTGGGTAACATTATCACGTCTCATGGCTTCTCATATTATTGTTATGCCGATGATACTCAACTCTTCCTCTCCTTCCCTCCCTCAGATATCCACGTCTCTGAGCGGATCTCGGCCTGTCTGTCCGACATCTCCGCCTGGATGACGACCAACCACCTCAAACTGAACCTAAGCAAAACAGAATTGCTCCACCTGCCGGCCAAATCCTCCCCCCTGACCGACCTCTCCATCACAGTCGAGAATGCAGCTGTGACCGCGTCGCCGACCGCCAAGAACCTTGGTGTTGTCCTCGACGACCAGCTGAACTTCTCTGCTCACATCGCAGCGACAACCAGAACCTGCAGATTCCTCCTGAGCAACGTCAGAAGGATACGCCCCTTCCTGACAAAAGAAGCCACCCAACTCCTCGTCCAATCAACAGTCATCTCCCGCCTCGACTACTGCAACGCACTGCTAGCTGGCCTCCCGGCCACTGCCACCAAGCCTCTTCAACTCATTCAAAACGCAGCTGCCCGCCTGATCTCAAACCTACCGAAGTCGGCCCATGTCACCCCACTTCTTAGGGACCTGCACTGGCTCCCCATTGCTGCACGTATCCGCTTCAAGGCCCTCGACCTAGCATACCGTGCGGCAAAGGGAACCGCTCCCGCCTACCTCCGGTCAATGGTCTCTAACTACACACCCTCAAGACCCCTACGCTCTGCATCTTCTGGCCGCCTCAGATCTACTCCTATCCAAGCTCCCGGAGGGTCATCAAAGAGAAGCCGCCTATTCTCAGTCCTTGCCCCACAATGGTGGAATGAACTACCCATCCCAGTTAGGACAGCCGAATCCCGTCCAATCTTTCGCCGTCGACTAAAGACTCACTTCTTCAACCATTATCTGAAATGATAAAAAAAAAAAAATCTAACCCGACTAACCTTAATGTCATGCACTTGTCCTAATAAACTAACCTACACTGTAACACGCAACACTTTGATGAACATTGTTACTCAGCTGATAGAGTTATACCCTTCTTGCTGTCTTGTCGCACAGAACTTGTAAGTCGCTTTGGATAAAAGCGTCAGCTAAATGACTAAATGTAAATGTAAATGTAAATGTCCCTGTCTCCAGGTCTCTCGTATGTCTCCATGTCCCTGTCTCCAGGTCTCTCGTATGTCTCTAGGTCTCTCGTATGTCTCCAGGTCTCTCGTATGTCTCCATGTCCCTGTCTCCATGTCTCTCGTATGTCTCCATGTCCCTGTCTCTGTCTCCATGTCTCTCGTATGTCTCCATGTCCCTGTCTCCAGGTCTCTCGTATGTCTCCATGTCTCTCATATATCTCTCATATGTCTTCAGGTCTCAAGTCTCTCGTATGTCTCCAGGTCTCTCGTATGTCTCCATGTCTCTCATATATCTCTCATATGTCTTCAGGTCTCAAGTCTCTCGTATGTCTCCATGTCTCTCGTATGTCTCCAGGTCTCTCGTATGTCTCCAGGTCTCTCGTATGTCTCCAGGTCTCTCGTATGTCTCTCATATGTCTCCAGGTCTCAGGTCTACACCACATTATCACCACACCACACCACATTATCACCACACCACATTATCACTAGACTACACCACACACATTATCACTACACCACACACATTATCACTACACCACACACATTATCACTACACCACACACATTATCACTACACCACACCACATTATCACTACACTACACCACACCACATTATCACTACACCACACCACATTATCACCACACCACACCACATTATCACTACACTACACTACACCACACCACATTACCTCACCACATTATCACTACACCACACCACATTATCACTACACCACACCACATTATCACCACACTCTACCACACTACACCACACCACATTATCACTACACTACACCACACCACACTACACCACAGTACACCACACCACATTATCACCACACTACACTACACTACACCACACCACATTATCACCACACTACACCACATTATCACTACACCACATTATCACCACACTACACCACATTATCACCACACTACATTATCACCACACTACACCACATTATCACTACACTACACTACACCACACCACATTATCACTACACCACACCACATTATCACTACACTACACCACACCACATTATCACTACACTACACCACATTATCACCACACTACACTACACTACACCACACCACATTATCACTACACTACACCACATTATCACTACACTACACCACATTATCACCACACTACACTTGTCTCCATGTCCCTGTCTCCATGTCTCTCATATGTCTCCATGTCTCTCGTATGTCTCCATGTCTCTCGTATGTCTCCATGTCCCTGTCTCCAGGTCTATCGTATGTCTCCAGGTCTCTCGTATGTCTCCAGGTCTCTCGTATGTCTCCATGTCCCTGTCTCCAGGTCTCTTGTATGTATCCATGTCCCTGTCTCCAGGTCTCTCGTATGTCTCCATGTCCCTGTCTCCAGGTCTCTCGTATGTCTCCAGGTCTCTCGTATGTCTCCAGGTCTCTCGTATGTCTCCAGGTCTCTCGTATGTCTCCAGGTCTCTTGTATGTCTCCATGTCTCTCATATGTCTCCAGGTCTCTGTCTCCATGTCTCTCATATGTCTCCATGTCTCTCGTATGTCTCCATGTCTCTCGTATGTCTCCAGGTCTCTCGTATGTCTCCATGTCTCTCGTATGTCTCCATGTCTCTCGTATGTCTCCATGTCCCTGTCTCCAGGTCTCTTGTATGTCTCCAGGTCTCTCGTATGTCTCCAGGTCTCTCGTATGTCTCCATGTCCCTGTCTCCAGGTCTCTTGTATGTCTCCATGTCCCTGTCTCCAGGTCTCTCGTATGTCTCCAGGTCTCTCGTATGTCTCTAGGTCTCTCGTATGTCTCCATGTCTCTCGTATGTCTCCATGTCTCTGTCTCCACGTCTCTCGTATGTCTCCAGGTCTCTCGTATGTCTCCAGGTCTCTCGTATGTCTCCATGTCCCTGTCTCCAGGTCTCTTGTATGTCTCCATGTCCCTGTCTCTGTCTCCAGGTCTCTCGTATGTCTCCATGTCTCTCGTATGTCTCCATATCTCTCGTATGTCTCCATGTCTCTCGTATGTCTCCATGTCTCTCGTATGTCTCCAGGTCTCTCGTATGTCTCCATGTCTCTCGTATGTCTCCATGTCTCTCGTATGTCTCCAGGTCTCTCGTATGTCTCCATGTCTCTCGTATGTCTCCATGTCTCTCGTATGTCTCCAGGTCTCTCGTATGTCTCCATGTCTCTCGTATGTCTCCAGGTCTCTCGTATGTCTCCAGGTCTCTCGTATGTCTCCATGTCTCTTGTATGTCTCCATGTCCCTGTCTCCAGGTCTCTCCCACCAGTCCGCTCCAGTCTGGAATCCGGCTCCACCTCTCCTGTCGTTTATTGTATCCATTTGCATAATGAAGCCTGGGCTTAATTAAGATCCCCCCACTGGAGTCTGGCACCAAGGATGAAGGAGAGAACGATGAGGAGGAGGGGGGGGGGGGGGGGGGGCGGGAGGGGTTGTGGGGGGTGTGGGGGGTTTTGGATCCGGCGTTCCTCAGCTTATCCACACGCGTCCAAATAGGAGTCAGGATTTAAGAGGGGAGAAAAGCGTTGACGAGCGATTAAATCGCTAATTATGATCGGCTGTTGAAATTAGTGCGTGGCTGTTAATTAGCCACAGACGAGGTGCCCAGACAGACGCCCGCCCCTGACGACGCAGCGCCCGCCTTGACTGGCAGGAAGGAAACACAGCGTGACACTGTGAGACGGTGCCAACATATCCCCTTTAACACACAGGCGGTCTGAGGGGATATCCCTTTAAGAGCAACCCAGGTGCGTGCGGACATGAAAACAGTTCTTCATCATCCTAGGACTCGTCCCAGCGCTCCTCGTTAAGCACTAACCCCCCCCCCCCCCCCCCTCCTCCCATTTCCTCTTTCTCTTAATCCTTTTCGCCCCCTTCTCTTGTTATTTCTCCACTTCTCCCTCCTCCTCTTTCTCCTCGTCCTCCTGCTTTGATAGAATGGTATGATCCCTGCTCTTTTAGTCTACTGTAATGGGCATCAGATTCTCGCCCGCCCCCCGACGCGCAGCTAGTTGGCACGATGCCGGGTTGGCACAGTGAAAATAGTTTCTACCCCCACACACACTTACACCACGCGGTCGTATTCACGACTCTGTTTTGGAAACCCTACTGTGTTCCCGTTCGCAGTTACTAAGCTTCTCCGTGGCATCTGTTGGTGCCGGGAACACGCCTGTTGGTTTGCGTTTGGCATGGTGCCATCCATGTCTGTCTCTGGTGTTTCCCCCCGGAGGGGAATACCATCACTGGGGGGGGGGGGGGGGAAACACTGAAGGCATCTGAGATCTTCTGTTCACCGTATGGAGGCTCGTGGGCGCAGGCGAGCGGGGCGGTGTGTCTGTCTGCTTGGCTGTGTGCCATCGTTCGCTCTCTCCGTCTCCCTGAAAAAGATCACAGAATCGCTGGCAACCGTTGCCCCGGGCAGCTCTTCCCGGCTCTTTGTCCAAACAAAGTCCTCCGAGGTGAGTCATCTTGTCTTTGGAATAAGACGGAAGACGGTTCTCCGCATTCTGCCTCCGACTGCTCCGGGGTATATACGATGGCGGGCTGGCATGGTGCCCGCCGGTTGGCACAGAGAGAGAGAGAGAGACAAGGGAAGGTTTTTCCCACCGGCGTTATTTCCTGCTAGGACCAACGGTCATCACCTAGACGACAGACCCAACAGTCTCATCTTCACCCTCGCCCTCTTCGTCATCTTCCCTCTATCCTCGTCTCTTCCTCATCCTCCCCTACGGGGGTCCTCTGGTGCCTCCTGCCACCCCACTCTCTCACTCCGGCGCTCCGTTACCATCTTCCTCCTCTCTGATATGTTGTGTACCCTCTGGTCTCTCCAGGCTGGCACCCAGTGTGGCGGGCTGTCTGTTCCTCCTACATTCTTATTCCCCTCGCCCCTTCTCTCCCGTGCCCATGCCCGCCCCCCGCTTCTGCCCCTGACTGGATGGCTCTGTGCCAACCTGCCGCCGCCATCGCTCTCATTTGTAGCTCATCCCTCCATCGCCCTTCCCCCTGTCTCCACATCTCTCTCTCTCTTTCTCTCTCTCTCTCTTTCGCTTTCTTCCCCTCATTTCATTCATCCCCTTTGTGAATCGTCTGCCGCCCCTCTGTCCGTTTGTACAGTTCTAGATCTGTCCGGCAGCGATGGGTTCTTCTCTCTCAACTTTTTTCCTGCACTCCTGAACCCTCGACCGCAAATTCGTCAGTGTCTTCCGCAGTGACTTTGTAGACTTTGCAGGCACCTGAGGGAACGTCCTGTGTGATTCCACTGGAGGTAATTACCACCGCTCTGCCCTTATTCCACTGAGACCAGAGAGAGAGAGAGAAGAAGAAGGAGAGAGAGCCCTGAGTTTGGAGAAAAGCTTGTGTTGTTTTAATTAACTATTACCAGCCACCAGCCACCACCCCCCACCCCCCCACCCTTCCTGCGCTCCAGTCCACTTCACGGAGCAGGCAGGTGGCGCTACACTCAGACGCACCATACAACTATCCTATTGATCCCATCGTCAATAAAAGAAATCGGTTGAATGCCGTCAACCTCGAGGTGACCCTTGGTCCCTTGACTTTTTCTTAAAAAAACAACAACAACTCTCTTTATCAAACAAAAGATGCCAGTGGTGCCGCAGCTATTAAGCAAATACTCTCATTAGTACGCGACACATAATGAATATGTAAATGAGGTGTAATTTATGCATTGGAGTCGGGGTCTGGTTCCCTTTTCAAGTCTCCATTATAAATCCTTTTCTCCTCTCTCTCTCTATCTCTCCTCTCTCTCTTTATCTCTCTCTTCTCTCTCTCCCTCTCTCTTGTCTCTCTCTCCTCTCTCTCCTCTCTCCTTTCTCTCTCCATCTCTCTTGTCTCTCTATCTTCTCTCTCTTCTCTCTCCCCTCTCTCTCTCTTGTCTCTCCCTCTCTCTCTTCTCTCTCCTATCCTCGCTCTCTTGTCTCTCTTCCTCTCTCTTCTCTCTCCTCTCCTCTCTCTCTCTTGTCTCTCTCTTCCTCTCCTCTCTCTCTCTCTCTCTCTCTCTCTCTCTCTCTCTCTCTCTCTCTCTCTCTCTCTCTCTCTCTCTCTCTCTCTCTCTTCTCTCTCCTCTCCTCTCTCTCTCTTGTCTCTCTCTTCCTCTCCTCTCCCTCTCTCTCTCTCTCAATCTCTCAATCTCTCTCTCTCTCTCTCTCTCTCTCTCTCTCTCTCTCTCTCTCTCTCTGTCTCTCCCTCCCTCTCTCTCTCTCTCCTCTCTCTCTCTCTCTCTCTCTCTCTCTCTCTCTCTCTCTCCTCTCTCTCTCTCTCTCTCTCTCTCTCTCTCTCTCTCTCTCTCTCTCTCTCTCTCTCTCTCTCTCTCTCTCCAGCGTGGCTCTCTCGCTCTCTCTCTCCAATGTGATCCCTCTCTAACCTCTTATTTCTTCTATATTCCTTTTACCCATTGTTTCCTTCGAACAAGCCACTCTAGTCTCTTAATATGCTGTGCTAGACTCTCTCTCTGTCTCTCTCTTTCTATTTGTAGTCTCTCCTTCTCCAAACACAGGCCCTGCAGTGATGCATTAAACCCACAACTGAGTGTTTGAGGAAGGTCTCTCTCCAGGACTATGAACAGTGAATAATCTATCCATCCCACTGCATGTGTGTGTGTGTGTGTGTGTGTGTGTGTGTGTGTGTGTGTGTGTGTGTGTGTGTGTGTGTGTGTGTGTGTGTGTGTGTGTGTGTGTGTGTGTGTGTGTGTGTGTGTTACTCTTGATGTGATGTCCAAACATGGTGCTAAATTGGAGGCGGGTCCCGATACAGACGGTGAGAAGCTTCGCTCCTCGTCGTCTAGGATAAACACCCATAATACTCCCAGCTCCCTTGGCAATCACCATAGCAACAAACCACGGTAGCCACGTGAGCTGCATAGCAAAGAAGTTTCTCC